>NW_006399751.1:44387409-44408876 GCF_000299155.1 Elephantulus edwardii | reverse complement strand
TGATTATGCAAAGGCATTTGACTGTGTGGATCATAACAAACTATCCCTGACTCTGAGAAGAATGGGAATCCCAGAACATTTAATCGTGCTGATGCGAAACCTATACTTGGACCAAGAGGCAGTAGTCAGAACAGAGCAGGGAACACTGTATGGTTCAAAATTGGGAAGGGTGTACACCAGGGGTATGTCCTATCTCCATACCTTTTCAACCTACTTAAAACTAAGCAAACAAAAAACGGATTAACTTTTTTAAATTTTTTTTTAAAATGGATTAACTTTTAAAGAAGACAAATGGTTATAGTTGTTGACTTGATGATGAACGGAATTTACACCATCATAACAACATGTGCTGACTATTAACTGAACTATCATCATGTAAGGATGTACGTGAGAAATGGGTAAGGACACAAAATCATTAGCTTCCACAAAAGAAAGTCAGGAGATAAGTGAGTGCTAAATCCTGAAGTAAAAGTTGTTGCTGCTGTTGTTAAGTGCTGTTGGATCGAGTACAACTCATAATGACCCTAAGAACACAGTGACCCTAAGATCTGAACCCTGTCCTGTGCCATCCTCACAACCTCTGACACACTTGAGCCCGTTGCTGTAGTCATTGTGTCAATCGATTTGGGTGAGCATCTTCCTTTCTTTGGCTGAACACTTCACCTTTTCAAGCATGCCGTCCCTCTCCAGGAACAGCCTCTCCCAGCAACAATGCCCAAAGTATGTGAGGCAAAGCTTGCCATCTTGGCTCCAAGAAGCCTCTGGCTGTACCTCCTGTAAGACATATCTGAAAACCCTATGAACTATAGAAGACCACAGATAGTCAGAGTGTCAGAGGTAGAGCCCAGGTTGGAAGTAACAGTCTGAGCATCTGAGCACATTGTTTGTTAGTAAAGAGGAAAACACTAAAAGAAACAGTTAAAAGAGTTGAAAGCTTCTTACTATAGAAACTCAGGGTAAGTGGAGACAGGCAGGGGGCTTACTCTCTATTTCCAGTAATTCTTGAGCTTATCCAGCTTTGAGACTTGCTATCTGCTGCTCCTGCTTAGAACACTTTCCTCTCTGAGGCTCTCCTCTCTTCACCCTCAGGCCCTCACAAGTCTCCTGAGCTAAACACTTCTAACTCTTCACACTCTTTGCATCTACAGAGGTTAATGTTACACTCTGTTGTCTAGGCTATGGTTCTCAGGGTCTTGGCAGATGCTGAACTAGGTACTCGTCCATGCTGTAATATCATACAATCATCTTCTATAACATAATCAGCTAATTACTAGAAAAAGGCTTTTCCTTGAGCGGATAGACTTGTCCCTCATGCCTAAATGAATTGAAAATGAATACATTCTCTTCTTCTTCTCCTCCTTCTCCTTCTCCCACATAAACATCCAACATGCAGACTTTGGATTCTCCAACATTTATAATCACACGATTCAACAGAGGTCTTCAACTGTCAAAGTTGCTGAGGTATTTCCTGAGGTAAGTATCTCTTTCTCGGAAAGAGTGAGAGGAAACACTGATGGGTTGGTGATAAGGAACTGTGCTGCTAACACAAAGGTTGTTTTGTGCTGTTAAGTCACCTGTGACTCATAGTGACACTTTGTACAACAGCCCTAAACCCTGCTCTATCCTGTGCCAATCTTACTGTCTCTGACACACCCACCCCCATTACCCCAGTCACTGAATCAATCCATTTCATCCAGGGTCTTCCTCTCTTACACTGTCATTCCACCCTCCCAAGCATGACATCCCTCTCCAAGGACTGATCTCGCCTTGCATCATGTCCAAAGTATATCAGACAAAGCTTCAGAATCTTTGCCTCCAAGGGGCAGCCTTGTCTCACCCTCTCTAGGACAAACTTGTTTGTTCTCCTAGCAGTCAATGGTATACTCAATATTCTTCTCCAGCACCACAGTTCAAAGGCATCAATTCTCCTTTTATCATCCCTAGTGATTGTCCAGCTCTCTGATGCATAGCAAATAATTGTAAAGACCATGACATGGATCAGGCAGACCTTAGTCTCCAGACGGACATCGTTGCTCTTCAGTACTTTGGAGAGGTCTCTGACAGCAGGCTTTCCCAATGCAATTCATCTTTTTTATTTCCTGGCTGATGGTACCAAAGGTTCTCAAACAACAATACAAAGGTAGATGGTTCAAATCTACCAGCTGCTCCATAGGAGAATAAGGAGCAATTACTTCTTCTGTGATCTACAGCTGGGTCACTTATGTGTTGGTTCCGACTTGATGGCTTATGACTTGTTGAGTTGTCCGTTCCCTTTCCTTCACTTGCACAAACTCTAAGAGGGCAAGGACTGCCTTCACTGATTTGATCATGCACATTTAAAAAAAATAAAAAGTTGCTGTGGCATCAATTCTGATTCAAAGGGACCTAGCATGTGTCAGAATTGGGCTTTTGTTGTGGGGTTTTTTTCCCAACCCAATTAATTTTATTCAACTCCAAAAAGGATTTTCTTGTTCACCAACATGATACTAATAGAAAGCCCTTTCTATAACACCCCAAATCCATTGTAAAATTGACTCCAACTCATAGTGACTTCAGGACACAGTAGAACTGCCCCAGGGGTTTCTAAGGTAAATCCTTACAGAAGTGCTTCCATGTCCCTTGTCTCTCTGTGCTGTTCTTTGTGGTTTTGGTAAATTTTTACTTTATATTGGTGTGCAAACCAACTTCACATACATTATGTTTCACAATATCCTTCATTCACACAATGTTTGATACAATCATTCCCATACATTGTATCTGAGTGAGTTTGGTTGGTTGATTTTTTTTATAAATTGTGTTTTATAAAATTAATCACCACTGAACTATGCCCACCATTATCTGGTCTTTTCAGGTTCCCGCCAGATCTTTCCCCTTTCCTTTATTCCCTTGCTGCACCTACCAAATTGTTCAACCCTGTGATTTCCCCCCTGCCCATCTTTACCCCTCTGCTCCCACTCCTTCCCTCCCTTGGAACCCTATACATGTTTTACTAGTTATCCTTCTATTTTTACAATAATGGTCTTATGCAGTATTTGACCTTATGGACTGAGTTAGTTCACTCAGCATGATGCACTCCAGTCTCTCTTAGGTTATCTAGTCATTTTCAAAATCATTACTCCTGCATGCTGCATAGTATACCACATTGTGGGAATGTGTTACATCTCTTCAATGCATTTGATTGTTGATGGATTTTTGGACTGTTTCCGCGTTCTTGCGATGGTGAATGACCCTGCTATGAATATTGGTATACAAATCTCCGTTGTGTCTCAGTTCTATTTTCCTTTGGTTGTATTCTAGGAGTGGAATAGCTGGATCGTATGGCTATGCTCAGCTTTCCAAGCTCTGGTGCCCTAGTGGCAAGAAGCTACACTGCAATCTCTTATGTTCAGCTTTCTTTGAGGAAATGTCAAACTGCCTTCCAGTGTGACCGTACCATTTTACAGTCTCACAAACAGTATATGAGAGTTCCTATCTCTCCACATCCTCTCTACCATCTATTGCTTGCTTGTTGAATTTTGTCACTGCTACTGGGGTGAGATGGTATCTCACTGTGGTTTTGATTTGCATCTCTTATTGACAACAATTTCTTTGTGTCCATTGGTCATTCAAATATCTTCCTCTGAGAAAAGTCTTTCCATGTGCCATGACAGCTGATCTTGCAATGCTCTAACCACTGCACTACCTCCTTGAGTAAAATTACCTGACTCTAAGACATTTTCTTAACTTCTGAAAGCCTATTTCTCCACCCAGACCATTTTAACAATTTAACTTTCTTTTCAATGCAATTTTTAATAATTATTTCATTTTCTTTTTGGTGGAAATACCTACAGCAAAGCCTTCTCTTATACCACCATTTCTAGGCAAAATGGTCAGTGGCACTGGATACATTCTTTACATGATGTGAACATTCTCATTATTTCTGTCCCAGTTGTTTCCTTTCCATTGACTCAATCTCCTTTCCAGAGCCCATCTCACTAGCTAGCTATCTAAATATATGTTAAAGACTATGTTCAAGGTTGGCAATCTTAATTCCTTGGATTAAACAGTTTCTTTGCTTAAAAATAACTTCAGTGATTTTAAGGTTAGAGGACAACTCAGGGCCTTATTATCCTCAGGGACACCTCCAGCTTCGATAGATCAAATAAGTCAGCTTTCTTTAAGTATTTGAAGTTCAGTTCCACATTTTTCTTCTTTTATATCATAATTCATCTACAGCCTCCCTGATAATAAGGTTCAGTAACGGAAATGGAACAATGTCTAGTTCCTCTGTTTCCAGTGGCTGATTTTTAGAAAATATATTAGCAGGTCTTTCATCCCAGGCACATTCGGGTGCAGTCAGACATCCAACCTTTTGACGCAGCTTGGAGTATTAACCATTCACCCCACCCAGGGATTCCACGTCTGGCAAGCAGGAGCTGAGTGTTGAGTGGCTAGATGGAGGAAGGGGTGAGTGAATGCTTTCAAACTATGCACTGTGTCCTAATAAATAATTTAGTAATGAAACTGTTTGGTTCGTCATTTCTACATTCCTGACAAAGAAACTTGAAATCCTTAAAGGAGAGCATCTCCGTCATGACATGATTGGTGTTTTAGAAGCCATAATTCTTTGTTGTCAGTGTCTGTACGTATTGTTGGTATTTAGCAGCAGACATGGCCTCTATCCAGTACGTATCAATGTTATAAGCACGAGAACGTGTGAAGTTCACATGTTAAAATCACTTTTCATAGATGGTTTATTCTGTCTTTATTATATCTGCCTTGTCTATTGAATTCCTAATCCTCTCCCCTGTGGTGGTGGTGGTGGTGGTGAGGCTTCCACTCACAACCAGATTTAAGTATAGAAAAACATAAGTATGCCTGTTCATAGACAATAATTGTTAATATGTTGGAGTCCATAGTTTCAGCTATTGCATTCACACATCTCATAGACAGTTCCCTAATTTTTAGCTAATCATCCGCAACCATGGTATCTTTTTCCATAACGAGCCTTTCTTAACGATGTGTCCCAAATAAGGCACCTGAATTCTCTCCATCCTCACTTCAAAAGGTCATTCTGAGTGTATTTCTTCTGAGATGAATTTGTTCTTTTCTTTTCACAGTCCACAGTATATTCAACATTCCTCACCAATGCCACAGTTCAAACGTATCAAATCGTCTTCTGTCATTCTTTTCTGTTGTCCAGCTTTCATGCTCACATGAGGCAAATGAAAAGAGCATGGCTTAGGTCAGGCACACCTTAGTCATCAAAGTGACTTCTGTGCTTTTTAAAACTTTAAAGACATCTATCTGACCTTTCTGAGGAAGATTTGCCCTATGCAATATTTCTCCTAGCTGCAGCTCTCCACCCCTGAGGAAGAAACCTACTTTTAGCTTATTCACTTGATAAGTTTCCACACACAATTTGGATCATCAAGTACTTTTAAAACCTTGAGTAACAGCTTTCCAAGAGCAAAGGACAAGGACAGTACTTCCAGGGTGACTAAATAAAGGATTCTGGTAGACTTGGCAGACAACACCCCGGGAGACTGTACTGCCATCGTCCACAGTACCAGCAGATCTAACCTTCGCTTAGCTAAAACAGATGCTACAACTGGCAAGGGGGAAATGGGCGACTAATAGATTCTAGACTGAAAGATGTCTCCAGTTGGTCTTAGAAAGTGTACTTTTAAAATGTTTTTGTGTAGTCTATTTTGGTGGTCTAGGGGTTAAGGAGTTGTACTGCCAACACAAAGGCAAGAGGTTTGAGTCCACCAGCAGTTCCTCTACTTCTGGGAGATTTACAACCTCTGAAAACACAGTATGAGTTGGTTCCTACTCAAGAGAAATGAAAGAGAGTCAGATTCCTGACAACCACAGAGTGATTTTTAAAAATTATTATGTGGTTCAGAAATAAAAAATATTTTCTAATTCTTAGTTTTAAAATTCCTCTAACAAAACCGTAGGTGCTATTCAGCGCAAAAGATTCAGAAACTGCACTGTATACAGCAAGGAAGTAATTTTTAAAATTTAAAATAAGATGTTCTTTAGAAATTGGTAGAATTTTCTTTTACTATTTAATTTACTATTAGTAGTGTTAGAAGTGTTCTCTTCTTCTGTTCAAAACAATCACCTCAAATTAATAACACTGAACAAGAACATAAATGAGTAATTGACAACGTCCTGATGTATTTCACACATGCTGTGTATCCGTATGAACTGTGAAATAGACTACAAAAAAAACCCCTACAATTGGCTTAAAGATTTCTTGTCTTAAAATGGATGTGATGTTCCCCAGTGATTTTAAGTTTCTTTTCATAAAGTTTAAAGTCTTTGAGATTGAACATCCTTCCTCTTGGTTCTGTCAGCAGTGCTCAGGAAGTTTCTTATGTGTTTCTATCCCAGTGTAATTTATTTCTGAAAAGGGATGTTGGTTAAGCCGATAAGCATGTACTGGGTTTTCTGGTGAATGTCTGGAGTATCTTTTCTCTCTGGGTCTCCCCTAGTGAAGGCATGCCTGACTTTATTGTACTTCACTTCAACATGGTTTGCAGATGCTGACTTTGGCGGGGTTTGGGCTTTTGTGGGTTTTTTTAACAAACTGAAGATTTGTGGCCACCCTGCGTTGAGCCATTTTCCCAATAGTATATGCTAGCTTCATGTCTCCGTGCCACATTTTGGTAATCCAATATTTCAAATTTTCTCACAAAGTTATTCCACACTTACCAGATATCTTTTAAAAAAAAAAAAGCAAATAAACTCAGACCCACTGCTGTCCAGTTGGAACCAACTCATAGCTGACCCTCCATTGGACTTCCCAGGCTATCAGTCACACATCTTTCTCTTATGGTGTCTGATGGATTCAAACTGCCAGAGAGGCATGACCTCTGGATTAACAGTATAGCTCTGCAGAGCAGTCAGCTAGAGGCCGGACCAAAGTATAAATTAGCATATTGTTGTTGTCATTGCTATTGTTGAGTATCATCACGTCGGCATCAACCCATAACTGATCCTCTGGAAGATATTCAGGAGCACAGGAGGAGATGGCCCATCTCTCTCTCACAGAACAGCTGGTAGATTTGAACCATGTCTTCAGGATTACATCACAGATTCTGACTACTAGGCCATAGTACATAACTTACACACACTTCTCATTGTTCTTACGTGTCATCCAGTCGCTTTATTCACATAGCGACCCTATGTACAACAGCTCTGAGCCTTGCTCTATTTTGAGCCAATTTGTTTCCAACATGCCTACCCTTATTACCCCAGTCACTAAGTCAACCCATCCCATCCACTGTCTTCCTCACGTGCACTGTCCTTCCATCCTTCCAAGCTTGATGACCTTCTTTAAAACACGTTGCCGCACCCTTTAAATTGACAACCATGCTAAGAAACACAATGTTTTTTCGATGTATTACCATCATTTGCAGCAACATGTTAAGGATTGGTCCCACCTGGCAATATGCCCAAAGTATGTGAGAAGGAGCTTCAAAATCCTTGCCTCCGAGGAGTAGCCTGGTTTCACTCTGTCCAGGACAGACCTAGGAAACTCAAGAGTCCATATAACTCACTTTACTGTGCTATTCACTGAACCTTTGGTATCTCTGAGATATGCCTGCTTTAAGAGACACCAGAATCGTAGGATTTGGACATATATGTAACATACACAAAATGATGGAAGAAAGCTTATCAGAACTGAGAATCCAGCCCAAAGATTGATTTGCACTGACTAAATTAGGACTCAGGTGGTCTACATCACTACAAATGCATTTCACTAAAAATTGGGTCTCAGCTCAGGCCCAGAGATCAGATCAACCAGAGGGAAATGCAGGGCATGCAGATTGTCACTTGGCTAGCCTGGGATGAAGGATTCACTGTGGGAACACAATGTGCTGCACGAAACTTTGGGCTTGGTGTGACTATTATTAGGGAGCTAGAGAAGGCTCTAGAGAGCAGGAACGGCCTATGAAAAGCAGGCTTGGGGGCAGATTGGTGTGCAGTTTATGCCATTTCTAGCTCAGGCCCTTAGGAACATCCTGGAGTAAGGCAGAATGCCAGATGAAAGGACTGTTCTGCAGACATATTCAAGAAAGAAGCAGCCCGGAGGGCTGAGTGAGTGGGGTAGTCCTAGATAGAGTTTAAGAACACAGGGCATGTGCTCTATGAAATGAGGGTCCCCGTACCACCAATGACAACTGAGTATTTTTGAATACATATTCTTTTACCTGTGAAATGGAATAAAAACAAGAAACATACAAACCCACTGCCATCAATTGGATGCCAACTCATAGCGACTCCATGGGACGGAGCAGAACCACCCCATAGGGTTGCCACGGCTATAAACCTTTTTAGAAGCAGATTGTCCTATCTCTCCCCTGATAATAGCTGGTTCAAAACACCAACCCTTCCGTTAACAGCTGAGAGCTTTAACTACTTTCCATCCTAGACTCCTTATGATGTTGTTACGTATGATGTTGTTACGTGCTGATGAACCAAGTCAACTCATAGCGATCCTTTGAATAACAGATCTGAACCCTGACATATTGAATTCCTTACCACATCTGCTTTATAGGGGTCTGGCTTTATAGGATTAAAAGCATGGAAATATGTTAAGCACAGTGCCTGTTACACAGGAAAGTTCAAAAAATGTTATGTTAATAGATCTTAGGGGAATTCTAAATCTAATCTACCTGAATAAAAATGGAGGATCCTGGGCACAGCTATACATCAATGCGGGGAGAGAGCTGCCATGTGAGGACTGATTACCATCCGGGGACTTCTGTAGGGCAAGGATGTCCTATGAAAAGGGACGACATGGCCAATGTCCTGCTGTAATCTTCTAGCCTCCTGAATTGTGAGAAGCCACAATTCTGTCTTTAAAGGGACTCACTCATATTTTAGTATTTCTATTACAGTATGAACTAGGAAGTGAAGACCAACGCCACGTCCTGGGCATAAAGGCTTAAGTAAACTGAGTTAGGGCTGAGAGTGAGCGTTCAGGTGAAGGTTCCTTATTTAAGTCCGAATACAAATGTGAAGACTCAGAAATTTCATTTTCTGGAACCAAAACCCAGGAGAAATTGCTAAATACTACATTTGTGGTAGAATTCTTTCAAAACTCTACTGAAAAGAAATCTGCGAGTTCCATGGAAAGTCTACTACTTTTGATAATTTAAAAAGAATTGGGGAAAGAAGATGTTTTGAAATCGGATTGTTCATTCCTGAAATGGATCACGGTCAGGGTAGACAAGTGCATCATTCATTTATCTGTTTTCTGGGTGACTTTTCCCATCTCTTATCGTCCATAATAAAAGTTTGCAATACTCAGTGCTCAGTTAGCTTTTTTTAACAGAAAGGAGTAGTGACTTGGATAAAAAAAATAAACTACAGATAACACAAAAATTATTTACTGCCACTCAAGAGCCCCCCTCAAACCCCACCCTCTCTTCTGCTCAGAGCCCTCCAATCAACGTCTGCAGGCGCCGGATGCCTGGTGTCAGAAGGAGACTGTGGGTCACACAGATAATCTACTCAAGGGTAATGGATCTGACTACAATTTAGCATTGATTAATTATAGTGTCCAATTTAATTCTGTGCTATTCACTAACTAATTAGATAAGGTTTTGCGACACTCTATTTTTGGCACAAAAAATTCCAAGCATAGGTACTTTATAATGAGCAGTGCTGTAGAAATGTAATCATTATTTGTCCCTGGTCTCACGATGAGCACTGTACAAGGGTCAAGAGGCTGGATTCTCCCCAGTTCGGCACTAACACGGACTGGGTGGCACGAGGCCACTACCCCACCTCTCAGAGTTGCTTTTTTGTTTATAAAGTGGGGGTCGGACAAGGCAAGTGAATGAAGTTGCTTCCATGGCAACTATTCTAGTCTAGTTACAGTATAAATCACATCTTGTTTCCAAGATATTTTCCCCTAAAAAAAACTGCAGTGGGTCTCAGGACAACTTCTGACAGTTATCAGGAGACATTTTTGATTGTCATGATTTGGGGAGTAAGGGAGTTCTACTGGCATCTAGTGGGTAGAGACCAGGGATGCTGTTAAACAGTCTGTGGTGGCAAGATAACAAAGCAAGGAATTATCTGGTCCAAATGTCAATACAGCTGAGTTGAAAAGTCAATAATAGGAAGCTATCTGGTGTGTCAGAGACAATAAGGTTGGCTCAGGATAGGGCAGGGTTCAGAGCTGTTGTGCATAGGGTCACTATAAGTTGCAGGCGACTTGATGGCACATAACAACAATATGCTCTATTTAGGGAGCTCTGGTGGCCTAATGGTAAGTAGCTGCACTGCAATCCCAAATACATGTGGTTTGAGGCCACTAGCTGCTCCTCAGGAGAAGAATGGATAATCCCCTCCCATGTAATTAACTGCCTCTGAAAACCTGCCAGAGGGTGAGCTATGGGTTGATTCTGACTCTAAAGTACATAACAGACAACACATGCTGTATTTTAAGGAGCTTGATGGTAAAGAATTGAGCTGCCAGCACAAAGGCCTTAAAGCAAATGTTTAACTCCACCAGCTGTTCCACAGGGAAAAGCTGGGTAATCTCCTCCTGGGTGATTTACTGCCTCTGAAAACCTCCCAGAGGGTCAGCTGTAAGTCGGTTCTGACCTGACAGTACACAATAACAACAGCATGCCCTGTTTGGGGAGATGAGGAGGCATTAGATTATAGGGCAATATAATTGCAAATTGGGACTTACAACTGAGATACCCAAGATTTCTAGAAATATGAAACTCATTTAGTGAAGACCCAAGTAAATATGTAAGAATGGTAAAGAATGTTACTGACAATTGGACTGTTGTTAGGTGCCATCAAGTCGACTCCAACTCCTAGCAAGCTAAGTACAGCACATCAAAACCGTGCCTAATCCTGTGCCATCCTCATAATCTCCTCTGGGCTTCACTCCTTTGTTGCAGTCACTGCATCAAGCCATCTTGAGGATCTTTCTCCTTCACCCACCCTCCTCCTCTCCAACCATGATGTCCCCTTCCAAAGACTATCTCCTCCTGACATCATGCCCAAAGAACATGAGAGAAAGTCTCACAATTTTTGCTTCTAAGAACTCTGTGGCTACACTTCTTCCAACACAGATTTGTTTGTTCTTTGAAAACCTGAAAGGAGGATATAAAAAAAAGGGTTGAAAGAATAGATACTGGAAAAGGATTTGTGAAAGGAATTCTTCTACAGAGAGCTGCTGCCCAGTGTGACTCCCCAGCCCACCAGCAAGGTTAAAAGAGAGTTGGCTAGAGCTATTTTGAATTCTTCCCACAGAGAACCTCCTGAGGACAATGGGACTGCAAAGTCTTTGTGGAGTGGCAACTTCAGAAAACAAGAGAATGAGAACAGGGCAGCAGTCAGAGGAATAGTATGTACAGCCCGACTGAAGTTGGAGAATCTGTAAGCATTCACCTGTATGCATCTGCCACACCCAGATAGTACCAAGCCATCTCACAGCCATATGATGCAAGTAAGAACTTTCCTGAATGCTTTCCTTTCTGCCTTACTGTGCTTTTCACTCCAGAGGAGCCCAAAGCCCATGTTAGGAAAATGATAAAGAGAACACAAAATCTACCCATATTCCCTTCTCTAAAGATAGGTAATGTGTGAAGAGCAAACCCACTAGAGTTAGGGAAGAAGTCTTACCTTTAGATGTATATCGACACATTGATGTATACATTTGGCTGGCATCCTGTTTCTCAACCATGACTATGTTATTTTGCTTTAGGCTGTTGCTAAGACTTTCTCCTCCTTAAGTTTCTAGAACATTCCCAGAGTCTCCCAGAGCTTCCATGCAATCAATGAAAGGAGAAAACACTGCCACTGAACTCATTTTAAAGAACAGTAAAAATGAAAAAATAAATTTTATGCTATTACATTCTACTTATGACATTTGTTCAACATCCTAGTTTTATACAAAAGCTGGTATTTTAACTCTTCTAGGAATGGAATCAAGATTCCTTAAGGGCTCTTTACCTGAGAGAAAAAGAAAAAAGAATCTCGCTGTATATACCCCAAGAAGCCTGGTAGCAAAGTATATAACATATTGAATTACTAACCATAAGGTCAGAAGTTCAAATCCACAGATTGATCCAAGGTGAAAAGATGGGCACTTTGTAAGCAAACCAATATAAAATAAATTTTATTTTTTAAAAAACTGTACCACCTCAGAAATGCAATAGACAGTTGCTATGAGTTAGAACAAGTTCAACAGCAGTGAGTTTTGCCTTAGGTATTCTTTGTTTAAATGAGATACTAAAAACTCAATTTTCAGAGTTCAAAAAATGTAATTTGTGCTTGGTATGCATTATAGGCTCAATGTCAAGAAGACAAAGATTCTCACCACTGGACCAATTGGCAGCATCAGGATGGATGGTGAAGAGATTGAGATTGTACACAGCTTTAGTTTGCTTGGCTCCACAGTCAACAGTCTTGGCACCAGCAGCCAGGAAATTAAAAGACGCACTGCCATGGGAAAGTTTGCTGTTAGGGACCTCTCCAAAGTACTGAAGAGCAATAGTGTCTCTCTGGAGACTAAGGTGCATCTGATACAGGCCATGGTCTTCACAATCACTTGTTATGCATCAGAGAATTGGACAATCACCAAGGAGGACAGAAGGAGAATTGATGCCTTTGAGCTGTGGTGCTGGAGAAGAGTATTGAGAATACCATGGACTGCTAGGAAAACAAACAGATTTGTCCTGGAAAGGGTTAAACCGGGTGGCTCCTTGGAGGCAAGGATTCTGAGGCTCTGTCTAACATACTTTGGACATGTTGTGAGGGGAGACCGGTCCTTGGAGAAGGACATCATGCTTGGGAGGGTGGAGGGACGGCACAGGAGAGGAAGGCCCTCTATGAGGTGGATTGATTCAGTGACTGGGATAATTGGGATGGGAGTGTCAGAAACAGTGCGATTGGCACAGGACAGAGCAGAGTTTAGGGCTGTTGTACATAGAGTCACTATGAGTCGCAAGCGACTCGACGGCACATAACAACAACAACAACATGTGTTATAGGTAAATTTTATTGAACTTTATAATCTGAAGTAAAGAAAAACTGTCCTTTCTATCCTTAAAAATCAAGCATTCCAGATTATAAACTCAGCCATGAGTCTTGACCTCAAATTCTCAAAAGACGAGATTAGTAGCACTGTCATCCATTTTGAGAAAAGTACTTGTCAATTCATGTGTGTATTAAACATTTAAACGAGTTTGTTCTGATGGATTACTGATTCTCTTGATAAGAAGAGAACTCAGAATCTTACATTTGAGAGGATGTGAAAGAATTTCTCCTGGGTGTCCTCAAGACACCACAAAGACGGCTAAAACACCACCAAATGTAGGTAGCATTTAAATGTCATGAAAACGGTATTGTGCTTATTTCAGAGAAAATCCAAATAAGTCTTTAACTAGGGGTTTGGTTTAGTTTTTTGTTGTTTTTTGTTTTTCCAAATTACATGTAATACTAGAAGAAATACTGTTAGAAGTTCAGTTAGAATGTTCCCTAGAACTAAAGATGGCAGAATGCCATCTAGTGTACTTTAGATGTGTCATTAAGAGGGATCGGTCCCTAGAAAAGGCTTCATACTTGCTAAGTTAGGGGGGAGGCATAAAAAGAAGCAGCCCTTCCCTGAAATGGATTGACACGATGTCTGCAGCAGTGAGTGCAAACACAGCAATGATTGAGTATAACACAAGACTGGTCAGTAGTTTGTTCTGTCGTGCATTTGGTTTTTATAAGTCGAGAAGGAATCAATGACATCTAACAATATCACTTCTGTTCTTTACACTTGCCTGGCTAAATCGGAATCTGCATTTTAAACCTTCTCAAGCATTAAAGTTTAAGAAGCATTGATCAAGGCTACCACAAAAAAATCCTTCCATGATAACAATTTAACCCAAGACAACTGAGTAGTAATACCTTGCTAGGAGGAATTTTAGACTCAAAATCCTACAGGAGAAACAAATGAAAGTCTTTAGCAATGACAGTTACTTTTAAACGAATGTGTGCCAAAAGCTTTTTCACAAAGTGCCGTCTGTAACCATAAGTAATTGATTCAATATGAATCGTCACAGCTGGGACTCAGCATGTAACTTCCAAAGAATGTACTGACCAACTTTTAGGTAGGATTCACAATTTTCCCAATAATTTCAACTCACCAATTATTGTGGGCCTTTTCCGGTCTTCTTCCTTGCTTGGCTATAAGTTCTTAAATGCATGGACGAAAATAGGAAGATAGAAATATATTACTCTAAAGAACAATTTCTTTTATTGTCATATGGAGAATCAGTGGTCCTTAAACTTTTATATTTTAGAATCAACTGTTGAGTTTTCAAAAGTCCCAATTTCCAGGCTAAAGTCTATGCCAAATAAATCTGAATCTCTTGAGTTAGTGTTCAGGCACAAATAGTTTGTTTGGGTTTTAATAACCGTTTAATTATAATTCACATATCACACAATACTTCTATTTATCCAATTCAGTGGCTTTTAGCAGATTCACAGAGTTGTGCAACTATGACCACAGTTAATATTACACTATTTCCTACAACTCCAAAAGAAATTCTTTGATAAATCAGTTCTCATTTCCTCCATTCCAGTCTAAACAGTCTCTAATCTATTTCTGTCTCCATAGATTTGCCAATTCTGACCATTTTTAAAAAATCATATTTTTGGGTAAAGCCTAAACAATAAAGTATATCCCCATTTAATAATTACTATACAAATTGCCTGCATTATGCAGATGGCACAAGTTTGCTTGCTGAAAGTGAAGAGGCTATGAAATGCTTGGTGCAGAAAATAGAGAATTATATTCTCCAGTACGGATTACATCTAAAGATCAAGAAAACAAAGGTCCTCACCACAGAACTGACAGGGAACATTGTGACAGATGGAGAAAGGATTGAAGCTGTCATTGATTCCAGCTTGCTTGGGTCAACAATCAACACCCTTGGTACCAGGAATCAGGAAATCAGGAGATGCACTGCATTGGACAAGACTACTGTGAGAGACCTCTCCAAAAAGATGAAGAGCAATGATAACAGTTTGAGAACTAAAGTGCACCTGATCCAGGCCATGGTCTTCTCAAGGACCTGTTGCATATCAGAGAAATAGGCAATGAATAAGGATGACAGAAGAATTGATGCCTTCAAGTTGTGGTGCTGGAGAAGAATACGTAATATCCCACTGACTGCCAAAGAACAGATATGTCTCAGGAAAAGTGCAAACTGAGGGTTCCTTGGAAGCAAGGATGACAAAGCTTTGTCTTTCATAATTGGGCATGTAGCTAGGAGAGGCTATTCCTTGGAAATGGACATCATGCTCAGAAAGATGGAGAGTCAGCAAAAACCAAGAAGACCCCAATGAAATGGATTGACACGGTGGCTTCAGGAAAGGCCTTTAGTGTGCCAGAGAGGAGGACAGTACAGGACAGGGCAGGGTTCAGGTCAGCTCTTCTTAGGGTCATTATGAGTCATACTCAGCTGAATGGTCCCTAACATCATCATCAATGGCCAATAGACAGCATCATGATAAACTGAGAAAATACTGCTGTTGTCAACGGTTTAATCTTGTATAGACACACAATCAATACCCTTGATACTGTCAAGGAAATAAAAAAATAAAGAAATCAAAACACACATTGCTTTGGGAAAATCTGATGTCAAGGAAGAACAATGATGTCAGTTTAAAGACTAAGTTGCATCTAATCATGACATGATCTTTTCAATTACTTTTTATTCATTGGAAAGTTGGGTAATGAATAAGGTAGACAGAAGACACATTGATGCCTTTTTGGTATTGGAGAATAAGTCAATATCTCATTGATTGCCAAGAGAAGCAGCAAATATGTCTTGGAGAAAGTATAAGCAGAGTGCTCCTTAGAGAAAAAGATGGTGAAACTTCATCTCACATACTCTGGGCATGTTAGGAGGAATCAGTCCCTAGAAAAAGTCATCATGCTTGGAAAGGTGGAGGGTCATGAGAATGAAGATCCTCATCAAGATAAATTGACAGAGTGACTGTAACAGTAGGCTTAAGTCTATCAGCGATGGTAAGGATGGTGCAGGATAGGGATTCCAATTCCGATCCGTTGTTCATAGGGTCACTATTAGTCAGAGTTGACCTGACCACCACTACTAATTGCTCTATAGCACTGATTACATTTGTCATAATGTTTTAATATCGTCATTCATCTTGTTCTGGTTATTTCTTTTCTAGTAATCTGATTTCCCTGTCCCCGTGTCCTTTAATCTTTGTTTTAGAGTAATTGTTGACCATTTCATCTTTTATAGATGATCTTTTAAATGGTGCACAGTACTCACTGATAATATTCCTTTTTTTCTTTATGAGCCAATCTTTTATTTAGTTAAAAGGTGACCTCAGGGGGTAGTTTCAGTTTAAGGTTTATAGAATATCTCAGAATGGTCATCTTAGGAAGTCCTCAAGCCTCAATAGTAAATCTGGATTTTCTAATAATTCTAATGCTGTTCCATTTTTTTTCCTTCAGGATTGATCTATTTTTACTTTAGCTCTCAGTAGTTGTTAAAATTCTCCAGGTGAGTTCAATATACAGTGAAATTTGAGAGCTACAGAGCTCAGACTGAAGAACTATTCAATACGGTACATATATCAAAAGACATAGCTTATATTCATAATCTAAGCCCCAACTAGATTTGATGGGGCTATGAGTAGTAACCTAGACTGACATTTTATAGTTTATCCCTTTCCCTTCTAGACAAAGGTAATGACCTACTGATTGATCTCTTGTTTCTGTTCATAATTATCCATAATTACTCATATTACACACCATCCAGTCTCTCCCATAGCTGTATTATTTCTGCAACCCAGTAATATATCTAGAATTTAAGACCTGTCAATTTAAATCCATCAACAGTTCTCCATTGAGTACTCTATAAATCCCAAACCCCTTAACTTGGCCCTTTTGGCTTTCCATAATTTACCCCATAACTTGACACTTTTTGCCTTCTAGAATTTATCCCATACCCATATCTAAAGCTTCACTATCACTGCTTTCTACCTCTGTTGCTGTTATTAGGTGCCATGGGAACAGTCTCTGAATAACATATCAAAAACTTACCCAAACTTGTGCCATTTTCATAATCCTCTGTGTCAGGACCATTTCACTGGTCTTTATCCCCTTCTCTGCCTCTAC
Source organism: Elephantulus edwardii (assembly GCF_000299155.1). NCBI lineage: Eukaryota > Metazoa > Chordata > Mammalia > Macroscelidea > Macroscelididae > Elephantulus > Elephantulus edwardii. The sequence continues at coordinate 44,391,706 of NW_006399751.1, read as the reverse complement.
TTTTCCAAGGACTGGTGCCTTTTGACCACATGGACAAAGAACGTATATTCTGCCTCTACTCTTAAGCAATTTTGAGTCAATAACACACACTTGTCCACATTCCTCAAGTCACACCACAACCTTGGTGTTCGCTCACATGGTTTCCTTGTTTCAAACTGAATTGCTAGCTTCACTTTTCCTCCAGAAAGCCTTCAATTCCCCCCAGTAGCAGCTTTAAAAGCTTTCAGCAACCCCTCCTCCGTACTCCAATGTGAAGGGAATATCAGGTGAACAAGCAGAAAAGTGAGAGCCAGTGGGTCTGAAAAAATCATGTAAGCTCATTACTACAGACACAGATGAGAGATGTAATATAGAGCAGGGCGGGGGTCCAGCATCATCTCCCAGTTAATATTCAAATACAGGTATGCACAGCCAGGTGGTGGCAGGTGGTTCTAAACCTAGAGAGCTCTCAAGAGCAAAAAAGTTAGTTAAAGTGAGGATTTTCTGTAACAAGAATGACATTCATTAAAAAATTTTGGGGGGAAAAGTACTGAAAAGAAGATAAATTTCTGTACTTTGGTAAATGTAATAAGCAGATGATCTGGGTGAGTCTTAGACCATCTAACTATTTTTGCAACCTTAATACTTTAATGAGATTTCTCATATCAAGTTGTCATTCATTTGGAAAGCCTAGGAATTACCTGCTCTGGATAAGTCTCATCAGAGCCTATGGAATGAAAAAAGAGTGATAGAACCACCTGCTCCCTGAAACAACAGCAAGAAATCCACCCAATAAGATTCAAAACTGTACCAAGGCCATGGGGACTGCATCCAGTGGTGTTAGTTCTTCACGAGTTGGGTTTTTTTTAAATATTTCATCTTCCAGTGAGTTAGGTGAAAGGAAGCGAATAACTAAAATTCATAGTATACGGACTTACATACCAGGCACTAAGAATTTTTGCATTACATGGTTTACTATATAAACTTTGTAACAATCCTACTAACAAATCCTATTTCCCTTTTGCAAATGAAGAAAAGCTGAAGATCAAAGAACTTAAGTTTCCCAAGATCATAATAAGGTACTAATAAGTTCCATGAAGTTGCATCACTATCCACAGAATAGTAGTGACAACAATACACTGGGGAGCGGGGAATCTAACAAGACAGAGTTTCATTTTTTCAAAGCTATGGCAAGTCCAAAACAAACATACCAAAGTGTTCATCACTGTCAACTTCTATTCACAGACGCTGGAGTTTAACAGCTCTTAAAGATATTAACAAATCTTTCACTACCCACACTAAACTAATACACGGTTCATATGTTCATATTTCCTTATCAAAAAGGTTCATTCCATATAGAGAACAGAGCATGAAGAAAAGAAAATACAGAGCCAAAAATATTCTAAAAACATTCAAAAGCAGGCCTGTTTTAGCAGGTGTGTGTATTCAATCACTGGAGAGTGGACTTTTTGCCCCTCTATCTAAACTCATGTTCTTATTAGACTGTTTCTTTGCTAGGAAATAATTTTATTTCTTCTCTAAATCAACTTTTCCTTAGAAAACTGAAACTAACAAATCTGCTTCAGAAGAGTGTACTGAAGGTTCAAACGCAGTATTTCAATAAATTCCCTCCTACCTGAATCAAAGACAGTTTCAAGGTTAGCTTTCTCAAAAATGGATACCTCCTAGGTACCAAACCTTAGCTGAATGCCATTTTAAAAGAAGAACTCAGCTGTAAAATAAATACAGCAAGGTATATCTCAGCCAGCAGTGTCCCTGCTGATGCAACCTATTTCAGGTGATGACACTCTTGTGTGCACAAATCGGTTAATGTCTTCTGAATATAGTATTGTATACCCTCCATCGCTCTAAGCAGCTTCATCCCTTTTAGCAGTTAGAAATCCCAGATGAACTGGAGCTGTCTGGCCAAAGAACCCAGATCTTGTAGTATTTAAAGGGAGAATTTTGAACTAATGTCAATCAATAATAACGTCATGGGGGAACAAAATAGCTATGGCGTAGCATTAGGAATCATGTCCATGTGTCATTGTTTCAGGAAAAGAACAATTAAAAAGCTACAAGCCTCTAACCAGTAATCCTGATTTGTTCACCAGCATTCACAGAGACTTGTTTCCTTGCTAGTTTTAAGAAAAAGATAATAATATAAAATAAAACAAATACTCTGAATAGCCTAAGGAGACTACAATACATCCCTGTTGCCTTAAAGAGGCTTTCTCGAAGGTCAATGTGAGCTTTACCATATAGATTGTGTTTATATGTAAGATACAAGGACTTTTAAAACTGTCTGAAAATACTGGTAATCTGAAAACTATGACTTGTTTAAAATCATACACTCTGTGATGTCTTTTCAATAGTCCCTGTGATCTTCTAATATGGGGAAGTGGTTTTTACCAAGCTAACCACCAGCCTTGAAATACCTAATGATGCCCTGAGACTGGAGCGAATCATTCCAAATTGCTCTAAATTGAACTTCCCATGGTAAGAACAAAGGGTGACAGTTAACGCAAGGCCAACAGCCATGGACCTTAGGGGGTCTAATTTTCCACTCAGGATCCTGGTCTTGGAAACTTCAGGATTTTAAAGTATAGCATCTAAATCTGGCATGCAGAGTGAACCTGCCCGTTTACCCACAGAAAGAGCCTGGGTTATGGTTTTGCAATTTCCTTTCTTTGCTGGGAGCTGGAGTCCTTGACTTCTAGAGATGGAGCTAATTGGACAAAGGTCACTGCCCCCTGTGTCATCATTTACTCCGGTCCACACTAGATTTTTGAGTGTTCTCCTTAAAGAGAAGATACCTCATTCTCAAAATGCATGCCACCACTCTATGGCAGACTATTACAGCAAATCAGGAATGATAGAGCAAATAGACTCCCCTCTGGGAAGAATCACACTACATTAGTTTTTTGGTTTTAAGAAATGGAAACCTACTTGCAGTAGCTTATGTAATGCTTTATTATCAGGAATCTACAGTGTTTCTAAGTAATTCAAGACTTGTTATTTTTCAGAAAAGGCAAGTAGCAGGATTTGGAACATTGCTAAAACCTTAAAAGTCCTCTTCGTATTTCTCAGAACCTCTTTCTTTCTCTATAGCCCAGTTTTCAAGGAGGGAAATGACCTGACCATCAACAGCACTTGTGTCGCTGATGAGCTCTCCAGGTAAGACAGCATCCAGGCTGACCTGTGTCCTCTTGCCTTTAATTCCAGGTTCCTAAGGAAGTAATCTGACTGGTTTAGGTTAGATAAAGTATTCCTTGTTCAACCAATAAGTAGTGACTAAACTAAGAAGTCCTTTGCTCAAACAATAGAGAAAAAGGGAAGTGAAGAATAAGGTTGGTAGATTTAGCAAATTAACAATGCAGAATGCCCAGTTAAATTTTAACTTCACTTGAATGACAAAGTTGCTTTTCTTTTGAGAATATGCCTGGTGTAGAGTGAGACAGTATTAGGCATTCCTCAAAAAAAAAAAAAAAAGAGAAAGTGTTCATGATTCAAAGGCTTGAGAGATGCTGTTAGGTGCCTTTGAGTTGAGCTTGAGAGATGCTGTTAGGTGCCATGGAGTTGAGTGTGACTCATACTGATGCTATGAACAACAGATCTGAAACCCAATCTATCCTGTACCATCCTTGCCATCTCTGACACACTACAGCCCACTGCTGCTGTCGCTTTGTCAATTGATCTCATTGAGGGTCTCTTTCACTGACCCTCCCACTTTCCAAGCATTATGTCCCTCTCCAAGCCTTTCCTGAGTAACATTTAAATATTAGAATTATGGTCTCCTATGATCCAGGCACAAAATTCAAAAGAGGATTTCTCAGAAAGTTTACTCTAATAAGGATTCTGGGACATCCTGATTCAAAAGTGACTCTGGTCTTTGAATCAACTAATCCACCTTCCATGACAAATTCACCCAGAGACTCAGAAATGTCATCTAAACACATAAAATGACCAATAGAGTCTGAAACACCTCTACCGCACCTTCCTGAACCTGAATGTACCAGTTTTCAGATGGAATGTGTGTCGTGAGGCAGGTATGAAAAATAATCAAAGGTTAAAACTTGTTCCAGATTTAAATCCACAGGAGTTAATTCAGTGATTTAAATTAAGATTGTTGTTGTTATGTGCCATCGAGTCGCCTGCGACTCATAGCGATCCTATGTACAACAGCCCTAAACTCTGCTCTGTCCTGTGCCAATCGCACCGTCTTGACACTCCCATCCCAATTATCCCAGTCACTGAATCAATCCACCTCATAGAGGGCCTTCCTCTCCTGCGCTGTCCCTCCACCCTCCCAAGCATG
>NW_006399751.1:44357423-44386028 GCF_000299155.1 Elephantulus edwardii | reverse complement strand
AAGATGGAAGGAATATACTGAGTCACTGTATCAAAAGGAACTGGAAGACACAGAAGAATTTCATGAAACAACATATGAGCAAGAGCCTATGGTGATGAAAGAAGAACAAATTAAGATTACTAATCAGAAATGTGAACAATGGCTAATCATTTGACAGTATTGACTTATTTTTAGTGTTTTTAACTGTGCTAATAGTACTGTGGTTATACTAAAGAAAATGTGGGGAGTGGGGTATCTCTATGAAAAAATCTTCCTTTCAAAACTTCCTTCAAAATTGTGTAAGTGGGTGGAGGAAGGGATGAGAGTACAGAGCAGGACTGACAAGGATTGATGGTTACTGGAACATTGTGGTGAGTAGGGGAGAGGGAGTTTTTCATTATATTACTTCATTTTTAATGTATGTTCACTGTTCTCCATAATAATAAATAGGTAAATAATAAGCATGTTTCCTTGACCAGAAGAACTTGGATGGCAACTAGAGAAAAATAGTTTTGTCACAGGTCCTAACATGGTAATTAGGTCCTGAGGTATCAAGCTTGAGAGATTGTTGTTTTGTTCACTGTTCTAAGTTGCTTGCCAGAGAGCACGCACAGTGATGAGAAACTGGGGGCAGTTCTCCACCAGAAGTGAAGAGGTATATCTGCCCTGGTAAGATACTTTTTCCTGTTGCCCCAACACATCTAGTCATAGACGAATGTGTAAATGAGTGTTCACTCATTCCCTGCTTTAAAGATATCGCTCCAGGTCTCAGTTTCTGGCTTATGTGCTCACTTAAGGAAAAGACATCAGTTTCACCAAGTACATAGAACAAAAAGCAGTTGTTCAAATAGAACAAAAGAATACCACAGGTTTTCAATGACAAAAGCAGTGCTCCAGGGTTGTATCTTTTCTCCATATTTAATCAATCTGTATGCTGAACAAATACTTCAAAAATCTGGACTATATGAAGAAGAATGTCAGGTCAGGATTGAAATAAGACTCATCAACAACCTAAATTATGCTTGCTTGCAGAAAGTGAAGATTTGAAGTACTTACTGGAGAAGATTAAAGACCACAGCCTTCAGAACTAATTACGTCTCAACATCAAGAAAACAAAATCCTCACAATTGGATCAATAGGCAGTTTCACAGTAGATGGAGGAGAAAAAATGAAATTGTCAATTATTTCATTTGTATCCACAATCAGCATGATAACAGCAGTCAAGGGGGGGGAAGCTGTATTGTTTTGGGTAAATCTGCTATCGAGAAACCCTTTAAAGTGCACTTCAAGGTCAAGACTGGAATTGCTGGGTCAAACGATCTTTCTCTTTCCAACGTTTTGAGAAAGCACCATACCATCTTCCATAGTGGTTGCACCATTTTACACTTCCACCAACAGTGAACAAGGGTTCCAGTTTCTCCACAACCTTGGTAGCATTTGCTGTTTGCTGCTCTGTTGAACTTTGCTATTGTTACTGGGATGAGATGATATCTCGTAGTTGTTTTGCTTTGCATCTCTCTGAGAGCTAGGGATTTTGAACATTTCCTCATGTATTTGTTTGCTATCTGAATCTCTTCTTTGGTGAAATGTCTATTCATACCCTGTGCCCATTTTGCAAATGGGTTATTTACCTTACTCTGGTTAAGGTGCAGAAGTATTCTATAAATTTTAGATAAGAGTCCCTTATTAGCTATGCCATTACCAATTTTTTTTCCTCTGTCTGGATTTCCTTTTTACCCAGTTGGAGAAGGGTTTTTTTATGTGCATAGGGATTTGATTCTTAGAAGGTCCCATTCATCTATTTTTCTTTTTTTCTTTCCTGGTCGTAGGTTTTTCATTATGCTTAGAAGACTGTTCACACTGTGGATTAGGGCTTCCAGCATTCTTCTAAGTTTTTCTCTGATTAAGTTTATAGTCTTTGGTTTTACTTCTAGGTATTTGATCCACCCGGAGTTGGGTTTTGTGTATGGTGTGAGGTATAGGTCTTGCTTGAGTTTTCTATAGATAGTTTTCCAAATTTGCCAACACCATTTGTTAAAAAGGCTGTCATTTCCCCACTTCACTGATTTCATCTCCTAAGACATGGTATTTTCAATTGCTTTGTATATATCTTAAAATTGGACAAGAAATAAGGAATACCAAAGAATATGTGGTGGTGGTGGTGGTGGTGAAGAATATGATCACATGGACTGAGAAAAGAATAAACAGGTCTGTCTTGAAAGGACTGCATCTAGGATTCTCCTTAGAGTCAGATACTTTGTGAATGTTATTAGGAAACACTAGTCCTTAGAAAAGCCCATCATGCCAGGAGTTAGGAGGTCATTGAAAGAGAGGAAAACTCTCAATGAGATGGATTGGCACAGTGGCTACACCAATGGCCTTGGGAATGGTGGAGATCATATCATGAGGATGGTGCAGGAAAGGGCAAGGTTTCAACTTATTGTTCATCGAGTGGTTATGAGTCACAGTGGACTTGATTGCACATAGCAACCACTGGGCCTGTTTATTCTCTGTGGAAACTTTGGCTTTTCTCCACTGAAATTGGCAAAATACTGGCCACTTCTGCTGAGGCCAAACCCTCTTTCCTCATGGGCATCTTCTGGATGGCTCTTCTCTTTGCTGCAATTCTCATTCTCTCACACTGAGGGAATAAGACTTGTTTTTCAAACCCTTTTGGGGAAAAAAAATCTCTGAGAATTGTTTCTAAATGTTACCAAGATCATGTGCTGTTTCTTTTTCAATTTTTTTTTACTTCATTTTCCAATTATTTTAGATAAAAAGAAGAAAAACTGAAAGTTACATTCTACAGACCAACATACCAGCCACTGTGTTAGTATTCTTTCAGGTGCCAACCTCGCTCTCAGCCCTCACAGACACAGAGAAGTCCTTAGGGCAGTATTGTACCTTCCCACAGCACCACCACCAAGGGGCACCCATGCTCAACATCGATTGTGTCACAGAAACCCACATTTCCAGAGAAATTCCAGTTCATGACTTCTTTAGTTCATAATCTGTTTTTAAGTTAGATGTTTGAGGGAGACATGGAAACAGACTACTTTCCATATCAGTTTGATTTCTTTGTTTCAAACCACAAATCAGACTGATTTAGGATTTACTGAAAAGAGATCTCCAGGTAAACTAGGGAAACCAATCTAGAAAACAAGCAGGTGTAGAAAATTGCCTGTCTTTCTCCCAAAGAGTCACTGGTGGATTCAAACTGCCTTTGTGTTAACAGTACAACTTTTTACAGACTACGCCACCAGAGCTTAATTTCTGAAAATCAGCCAGTGAAAATACCATGAATGGACCACAGTGTTTCCATTGTGAATGAGGTCACCACGAGTCAGGCGAGACTCAACTGCAGCTAACAAGAACATTTGGCGTCTACAGGTGGCATCATGACAGCAAATTACCTATTTTACATGCATTACCCTATAATCTTGAACAGCTGAACTCATATGCGCTTCAGATGTGGACAATTTGAACCCCAGACTCATGCAAAATAGTCACCTTGGGGATGACTGAAGAATAGTTACTGAATAGGGGTGGGGGTTCCTTGTTAGACTGAAATTAAAAGGAGAGGAGGAGAACGTTTGTTAATTGTCATGCTTCAGAAATTCAAAAGAGTTGCCTGGGTGGGAAAGCTAAGTCTTATCTCCACCTCGCCTACAACTTTTAACATTTGGAATCAGTGGGGCCCTCTTTCTAAGAAAAATTACTCCTAAGTGCTGAGTGAAGAGAGTAAATGGCCCATATTATAATCTGCCTGTTTCAGCCTTTGTCCAAAACAAAGAAGGAATAAAAGGTGTTTGCTGGCCCTGGACCTCATTCCTGTCCCAAGTTGAGAAGACCCTGCACCTCCACAATGCGGCCAGAGAACAGCGTGGCACCACCAGCTCTCAGCCACACCCACGTGTTTATTCTCGTCACTCAGCTTTGCTGCCAGTTTCAGCAGACACCACACACATGCACTCTGAACGTGATGAATATAATGAGTCTGTGCTTATTTCTCAAGGTTGTCAAGAGTTACATGAAGTCTGAGTTCTTTATCTGCAATACCATACAGTTCACAGATGGCATAATCTGTGATTGCATCGTAGACCACTCCAAAACTCAGTCTATAGATCTGGAATACTGAAGCAAGCCTGAGCTGCCTGTTTTCCAATACCCTCTTCATTCAAATCAATGATCAATGCCTTCCATGTCTGCATTTATAACTCTCCTTAACCTCCTGCCCGACATGTGTAATTGGCCAGCAGTATATTGCCTCAGCGCTGCTCAAGACTGTGATGGGTAATCTCACTTCCATTAATTGAGGGCACTTGTGTTCCCTTTGCCGGTGAGAAGGGTGATTGGAAATCCTGCTAAATCCACAGTTCTTATGAGAGCCTGAGCTAGAAATTATGGCCCTTTGCTTTTTTTTCACCCTATGCTTTCCAGGGATAATTCAAGTGCCTAATAAAATAAAAGAGATCTCTGGTGGTCTAGGGGTAAGAAGCTGCACTGCAATACTGAAGGCATGCAGTTCGAATCCACCAGCTGCTCCCTAGGTGAAGGATGGGCAATCCCTTCCCAAAAGATTAACAGCCTCTGAAAACCTACTGAAGCTATGGTTCGGTTCTGACTTGATGGTACTCAACAATAATAAAAGAAGACACCACCCGAATAGGCACAGGCCTGTGCTGATGGTAAACAGAACATCCAATCACACCAAATAGGAAGCTATCAGAGACTACAGAGGGCATGCCAAAGGACTAGGGAAATAGCTTGGATACTGTTAAAGATCGATTTGTGTGCCTAAAAAAATGTGTTAAAATCTTAATTTCTACACATTACTAAATATAACCAAGAACCTAGCCTAAGACAGGAACCAACTCATTTTTCTTCCATTCATTCACTGTTGCACTTTTCTCCCTTCCCACCTCTCCCTCCCTCCCTGTTCACTCTTCTCTTTGAAAAGTAAAAGAAAAATTCTTTCATTGTTATACAATCCCTCCCCCCAAGTCCACTCCACTGTGCAGACTTGATTCTGGACTCCTGTCATGACAATAATACCTTATGAACCAACTCATTTTCAAACCAACTCTTTTTAAAACTGATAATCAGAAGAAAAAAATTAGACATATTTGACACTTTTCTCATACAAATTGTGCCACTAGGTAATCAAATCTTAGGTGAGGAAAAATGTTTTGTTCTAGACACATCTTAGGTCTGGTTTTGTTGGGTTTTTTTTTAATTAAGGAGAAATAATAGAATAAGAAAATAATTCTTTTGCAATTTCTAGATAAAGGAATCAAAGCAATGCTCCCTGGAGCTGCTCCCATCACAGAGATAGACAAGCAGATAGCAGGGCCTCCTGAGAGAGGAATTTATATCTGTAAAGCAGTGTTACCTCTTTATCTCGATCATGGTGCCTGGTATCTAATCTGGAGGGAGCTTCACTGCTAACTGAAAGTCCTTGTCTCTCTGGAACTTTGAATTTCACCAACAGCACCGCAGGAGATTCCTTCCTGCCATTTACACCCCCAGAAGCTCAATGTAGAGTTAGCTATGAGTCAATTGTCTTGAAGGCAATGAGTTTGAGTTTTTTCCCAGTTACCAAATTGGTTTTAAAAACAACAACAACAGAAAAAAAGAACATATAAAAGACAACAACACACATAGACTTTGCCTAAAGGAACACACAGGAATCAAACTGATATTTGTTGAAAAATACGGTAAAGAAGTTCAGTATTGTTAGTCAGAGCAAGGCTTAGGGATGATTATGGAATAGATCATCAGTTGTCCAAATGCAAGTTCAAATTGGAGCTGAATAAAATTAAAACAAATCTACAAGAGTCAAAATGAGACTTCAAGTATATCCCACCTGAATTTATAAACAATCTTAAGAATGTAAATTTGAAACGTTAAACTTTGATAACTGAAGGCCTCATGAGTTGTAGGATAAAACCAGAGATATCATATGTAAAGCAAGCAATTAAACCCAAAACTCACTACTATTGAATGAATCTGATTCACAGTAACCCTCTATCAGTTTGTAAGGCTGTAAATAGTTATGGGAGAAAACTACCATCTTTGCACTTTGGAGTGGCTGGTGAGTTCAAACTGCTAACTTTTGGGTCAGTAACAAAATATATGGTTGTTGATGATGATGATTCTTCCACCAATCCTGATGCCACATTCCTCCTCGTGCAGCCCAGCATCTCAGATGATCTGTTCTGTATACAGATTGAAAAGGTATGGAGACAGAATACATCCCTGATGGACCCCCTTCTTGATTTTGAACCATCCAATGTCTCCCTGCTCTGTTCTGACAACTGCCTCTGGTCCAAGTATAGGTTTTGCATTAGCACAATCAAATGTTCTCAGATTCCCATTATTCTCAGAGTCAGCCATAGCTTGTTGTGATCCACACAGTCAAAAGCTTTTGCATAGTCTATGAAGCACAGGAAGACATTCTTCTGGTATTCTCTGCTTTCTGCCAAGATCAATCTAGCATTAGCTATAATATCCCTAGTACCATGACCTCTTCTAAATCCAACCTGCACATCTGGCAGTTCTCTGTTGACATATTGTTCCAAACATTTTTTTATAATTTTCAGCAGAATCTTGCTTGCATGTGATATCAATGATATTTTTCAATAATTTCCACACTCTGTTGAGTCACTTTTCTTTGGAATGGAAACAAATACCGATCTCTTCCAGTCAGTTGGCCAGCTGGCTGTCCTCCAGATTTCCTGGTACAACTTAGTGAGCACATCCAGGGCAGCGTCTGTTTGTTGAAATCAATCAATTGGTATACCATCAACTCCTGGAGCCTTGTTTTTTTTGCCAATTCCTTGAGAGCGACTTGAACTTCCTTCTTCATCACCATAGCCTCTTGGTCATATGTCATTTCATGAAATTAATCTGTGTCAGCCAATTTCTTCTGATACAGTGACTCTGTGAACTCCTTCCATCTTCTTTTGATACATCCTGGATCATTCAACATTCTACCCAAACTATCCTTAAGCATTGCCACCCGTGGCTTGAATTTGTTTTTCAGCTGCTTCAGCTTAAGAAACGTTGAGCGAGTCCGGCCCTTTAGATTTTCTGATTCCAGCTCTCTGCACATTTCATTATAGTATCTTGCTTTGTCATCCCGACCTGCCTTTTGACATTGTCTGTTCAGCTCTTTGCTCTCTTGATTTCTTCCTTTAGCTTTGGTTTCTCAGCGCTCTAATGCAATACTCAGAGTCTCATCTGACATCCACCTTGGTCTTTTCTTCTTCTTCAGCCTTTGTAATGATGTTTTGCTTTCTTCATGGACGATTTTCTTGATATCCTCCCAGAGCTCATGTAGTCTATGCTCATTGGTGCTCAAGGCCTCAAACATGTTCCTGAGATGGTTTTGAAATTCGAGTGGGACAGACTTAAGGTCAAGTCTTGGTTCCCATGGACTTTATTTCATTTTCCTCAACTTCATCTTGAACTTGCACATGAGTAGTTGATGGTCTGTCCCACAATCAGCACCTGGTCTGGTTTTCACTGCTGATATTGAGCTTCTCCAGTGAGCAAAATATATTACACAGGGCTCTCCAAAAAAAAATGCCAAATGCCATTTAAAAGACGAGAAAGAAAGAAAAGATCAAATGGCTATCAGAAGAGACTCTGAAATTACTTTTTAACATGTTATTGTTGTTATGTGTCACCAAGTCAACTACAATTACCAGTGACCCTATGAACAATAGCCCTGAGCCAATCTCACCATCTCTGGCACACCTGTCCCTATTGCCACGGTCACTGCATCAATACATCTCATCTGGGGTCATTTTCTCTTGTACTGACCCTCCAAAGTTCCAAGCATGATGTCCTTCTCCAAGGACTAGTCCCTCCTAGCAACCTGCCCAAAGTATGTGAGATGGCTTTTCAAAATCCTTGCCTACAAGGAGCAGCCTGAAAAAATGATGAAGTACATCTTAACTGAAATCTTCAAAGGGCAACTCAAGAAGACAAAGCAAAACATTATAAGGAAATCTGGAAAGACCTGGAGTTAGAAAACCAAAAGGAAAGAACATGCTCAGTATTTCTCAAGCTGACAGACTTAAAGGAAGAAGAAAAAAAAAATCAAGCCTCAAGTTGCATTACTGAAGATGTCCATGGGCAAAATATTGAATGACACAAAAGCATCTAAAGAAGACAAAGGAATTCATAGAATCACTGTTTGACAAAAAATTGGTTGGCACTGAACCATTTCAGAAGTTGTTGTGTACCATGAAGTTAGCACCAACCCACAGCTGACTGTCCAGTGGATTTTCAGAGATAGTAAATCACATAGAAAATAGAATGATATTGCCCATCTTTCTCCTGTGGAACAACTGGTGGATTCAAACTGTGTATCTTTGCATTGCCAGCACAACTCCTTACCATATGATTAAGAACCAATGGTATTTTCACTTCTTTCATGTGCCCTAAAAGCTGAACAATGAGTAAGGAATACCAGAAATGAATTTATGCCTTGTCATTTTTTGCAAAAAATATTGAATACTCCATGGACTGTTGAAGGAACAAATAAATCTGTGTTGGAAAAATTGCAACCAGAATATCCTTTAAAAGCAAGGATAGTGAGATTTTTGTCACACATATTTTGAGAATACTATCAGCAGGGGCAAATTCTTAGAGAATGATATTATTATTATTTAAAAGGTATAGGATCAGAGAAGGAGCGAAAGACTCCAATAAGATGGATTTGCACATTAACATAAAGGACTTAAACACAGCAGAAATTGTGAAGATGGCAGGGGATTGGCTAGGTTTTCACTCTATTTTACTTTCTATGAGTAGAAGTTGACACAACAGCACGAAAACAACAAATAGGACATATAAAGGTCAGAGGAACATATTAAATGACACCATGCAGATCCAATCAGTAAAATATAGTCTTTAGAACTCTTATAGGACAAATAATTCCAAGAAAATGGCAACAGGTATCTTTGGGAAAGGCTTGGAGACATAATTACCATTTTTATTTATTATGAAATTGCCAGACCTTTTCTCGGGAGGACCCAGACTCTTTTTCAGTCAATGGGCTTCGAGTCTGAAAGCTAACTCAGGTCCAAAAAAAAGTGCAAGGGACTGTCACTTTCTATTGGAGGAAATATCTTTAGACTCTTGTTACCTACCACTGATTTATTCTAATTCTTTAAATCGAGCAATATCTTTGTCACTTGCCCATTTGCTTGCTTTGTTCCTTGCCTATACTGTAATTATTCTCTGCATGTTAGGATTCTATGTCTATCCTCTTTGACTTTGTCCTTGATTGCAATAATTGTATCTCTGAAAATCCCAGATGTTAGGCTTATCATCCCAGATAGCTGCATCTGTCAGAGTTTTTTACTTGGCCTTGGTCAAGAGATTTCATTCTGGGCGCTTGGTTCTTTTGATGATTACGTCTTGAAGCTGATCCACAACTTTCTTTTCCCTCCATTTGTAGGAGTTGAGCATTCTCTGGAGTTGGGCCAAGATGACCTTTCTACTCTGGTGTCAATCAGCCATTGGATAAGAGCTGGTCTGGGAAGGGCTGTGTTCTTCCTTGGCAAAGTAGCACTCTACCAGCTGTTGGCTGCCTGTCAACAGCTCTACCAGCAGCTGGGACATGTCCTTCACAGAGAGAAGATTCCGCACACATAACAATGTCCATTACACTCCCCTTTACTTAATCCTGATTGTTGTTGAGTGCCAAAGAGCTGACTACCACTTATGACCCTATGAACAACAGATCTGAACCTTGTCCTATCCCCTGCCTGAGCCATTCTCACAATCTCTGATACACCCAAGCCCGTTGTTATATACACTGTGTTAATACACCTTGTTGAAGTTCTTCCTTTCTTTGACACTCAACCTTTCCCAGCATGATGTCTTTTTTCAAGGACAGATCCTTCCTGATAGCATGCCTGAGATATAAGAGACAAAGTGTCCCATATCCCATGGACTGCCAAAAGAACAGACAAGTCTGTCTTCAAAGAAGTACAACCAGGATGCTCCTTAGAAGCAAAGATGGTGGAACTTTATCTCACACACTTTGGACATGTTGCCAGGAGGGGCCCGTTTCTGGGAAAAGACATCATGTAGGAAAGGTGCAGAGTCAGAAAAAGAGAGGAAGATCCTGAACAAGATGGATTGACACGATTACTATAACGATGGGCTACAGCACATTGAAGATCATGGGGATGAGGCAAGATAGGGCAAGGTGAGTCCCCCAAGATGGCAAGTGTGTAGTAAAGAAATGCACTTGGTATTTATTGTCTATATTTTTATTAGTTTCTCCCTCATACACCTAAACTCATTACAAATATGCCTAAGAATCCTCATCACTAAAAAATAAAAGGCCATTTCCCCACAGCAGTTTATTTTCATTGTTGTTTTTGTTGTGTTATGTGTCATCAAGTCACTTGTGACTCATAGTGACCCTATGTACAAGATCCTAAGACCTGCTCCATCCTGTGCCAACCTTATTGTCTCTAACACACCTACCGCCATTACCCCAATCACTGAATCAATCTATCTCATCGAGGGTCTTCCTCTCTTGTGCTGACCCTCCACCCTCCCAAACATGATGTTTCTCTCCAAGGACTGGTCTCTCCTTATAACATGTCCACAGTATGTCAGACGAAGCTTCAGAATCCTTGCCTTCAAGGAGCAGTCTGGTTTCACCCTCTCCAGGACAAACCTGTTTGTTCTTCTAGCAGTCCATGGTATATTCAATACTCTTCTACAGCTCAAAAGAATCAATTCTCTATCAACCCTAGTAAGTGTCCAGCTCTCTGATGCATAACAAGCGATTGCAGACTATGGACTGGATCAGGCACACTTTAGTCTCCAGACTAATGTCACTACTCTTCAGTATTCTGGAGAAGTCCCTAACAGCTGACTTTCTCAATGCAGTTCATCTCTTGATTTTTTGGCTGCTGGTACAAAGAGTGTTGATTGTGGAGCCATGGAGCCAAGTAAACTAAAACTGTTAACTATCTCAATCTTTTCACCATCCATACTGATGCTGCCAATTGGCCCAGTGGTGAGAATCGTTTTCTTGATGTTGAGCTTCAATCCATATTGAAGGCTGTAGTCCTTGACCTTCTGCAGCAAGCACTTCAGGTCCTCCTCAGTTTCAGCAAGCAGGGTTGTGTCATCTACATAACACAGGTTGTTGATGAAACTTCCTCCAATCCTGATGTCACATTCCTCCTCATATAGCCCTGTGTCCCAGATGATCTGTTCTGCACATAGACTGAAAGGTATAGAGACAGAATACATCCCTGGAGGACACCCTTTCTGATTTTGAACCATGCTGTGTCTCCTTCTTCTGTTCTGACGACTGCCTCTTGGTTCAAGTATAGGTTTCACACTAGCACAATCAAATGTTCTGGGATTCCCATTCTTCTCAGAGTCAGCCACAGTTTGGTGTGATCAACACAGTCAAAAGCCTGTGCATAGTCAATGAAGCACAGATAGATATTCCTCTGGTACTCTCTGCTTTCAGCCAAGATCCATCTAACATTAGCTATAATATCCTAGCACCACGACCTCTTCTAAGTTGCTCCAGTCATTTTTGGAATCTTGTTTACATGTGATATTAATGATATTGCTCAATAATTTCCACACTCTGTCAGGTTACCTTTGGAATGGGAACAAATATCGATCTCTTCCCAGTCAGTTGGCCAGGTGGCTGTCCTCCAGATTTCTTGGCACAACATAGTGAGCACATCCAGGGCATTTGTTGAAATATGTCAATCAGTATGCCATCAATTTCTGGAGCCTTTTTTTTTTTTTTGCCAATCCTTTCAGAGCAACTTGAACTTCTTCCTTCATCACCACAGGCTCTTGCTTATATGTTGTTTTATGGAATTCTTCTGTGTAAGCCAGTTCCTTCTGGTACAGTGACTCTGTATACTCCTTCCATCTTCTTTTAAAGCTTGTTGGATCATTTAACAATCTTCCGAAAGCACCATTAAGTATTTGCCACTTGTGGCTTGAATTTGTTTTTCAGTTCCTTCAGCTTAAGGAATGCTGAGTGAGTTCGTCCCTTTGTTTTCCGACTCCAGCTCTTTGCACATTTCATTATAATACCCTGCTTGGTCATCCCGAGCTGCCCTCTGAAATCTTCCTTTATCTTTGGCTTCTCAGCACTCTAATGCAATAGTCAGAGTCTCATCTGACATACATATTGGTATTTTCTTCCTCTTCTGCCTTTGTAATGACCATTTTCTTCTTTATAATTTTTAAATTTTTGTTTCAAAACCACTTGAAAGGTAATTTGATATACGCATGACAAGGTTGTGAAGAAATTTGTTTTGCATGCCATAATGCTGTGCACACTGAGAACCCAGATTATACATGAGGATAGACCTACTAATTGGGTGCTTTCTCTGGGATCTCTTCTTATTCCAGAACCCCAACACTGTTCTATATTAAAATAGTCCAGAATCACCATCCCAAGAACATGGAAACAGCCCAAATGTCCAACTACAATTGGACGGATGGATTGAGAAATTATGGTATATTCACATGATATAATACTATGAAACGTGCAGGAGCAATGATTTTGTAAATTGCTACCCTAGCATTATGCTAAGTATACTAACTTAGTCCCATAAGGGCAAACACGGTTTTAGATCAAGACCATCATTGTAGAATGAGTATAAGGATCAAGGAGGGAGAGAGCAGAGGGTTGAGGATGGGGAATGGTTAATGATAGCATCACACAATTTGATGCACAGAAGGAGGGGTGGGTAAAGGAAATTGGAAAATCAGGGCATGTAAAACAATGTACACAGACTTTGTAAATAAAATGGTATAAAAGAAATTTTTTTTAAAAAAATCATCCAGAAAGTGCGGCATTAGGAGAACATGGCAAGTTCATCCTAACTTGACAGGTCTCAGAGCTCTAACAGTGTGATTTTAATATGAAGCAACCACTGAGTGTATCAACAGACAAGAGAAACTTGTTGTCTATGGAGACATTCATTTCAGATACTTGGAGTGAATCACAAACCTCAACACAGTCTACCAGAAGGCTGGCCTCATGAAGAAGACAAAATGCCCTCTTGATAGGGTGCCTTTTACTCACCAGCAAACTGTTACCTCTTTCAAGTAAGGGAGGGGCCAGTCAGTTGGTCCAGGCTGTAGGAACACCATTAGTGTAGGCATATCCTAATGAGTATGGTAAAATTGGGTATCCATGTCTCGTTCACCTGCAACTCGATGACACTTAACAACAACAACATGTCTCGTTCAATTAGAATTTGCCCCGACGACACCTACACTCCATGTAGCATTGACATGGCATATTCGCATCTTGCTGTAGTTTCAGGTAAGGCATTCTCAAAGATGTGTTTCTAGTTGACTCCAGAAAACATCCTGCACAACAGAGAAAAAGTGTTCCCAAGCCTGTACCACGTTCACAAGCACAGTGTCCTCAAGCACAGTGTTGTGCTCACTGATGATTACGAGTGTCTTCCAAGTTAGGGACTCATGTTCCAGCAGTGTGCTCACTATACAACACACTGTTGTGATTCAACCGGTTTTCACTGACTAATTTTGGCTATAGATCAACCAGCTTTTCTTCCTGGTCTGCTATAGTCTACTATAAACTCTGCTGAAGCCTGTCCACCACGGGTGGCCCTGCTGGTATTTCAAATGCTAACTGCATAGTGTCCATTATAGTAACATGCAACCCACCACAGCACAACACGTGGACGGGGGGTGGTCATATGTCATTACTTAAGAGCTCTTCATAATTATAAGTCATGATCTTGACTCCTCTTGACCTCAGGAAATCCCCTTCCGCATCCCATTGTTAGCACAGATGATGGCCTCATGCTGATCAGATTGCTTGCTTGCATGCTTTTCTTGTGGAGCCTTGATGGTAGCAAACCTTACGCGCTCAGCTGTTAACCTGAGGACTGGAGGTTCAAATCCACCCAACAACTCTATAGGTGAAAGGCTTAGTAATCTCTTTCCATAAAGATTACAATTTTAAAAACAAAAAACAAAACCCCTAAGTGGTAAGGTTTACACTATTATCTTGAGTTGCTGAAAGTCAGAATTGACTCCACAGCACCAAACAACATACTTTCTCACATCTTCCCTTGACACAGATAAGGATGCCAGCCATCTAGTATTCAAATTTCCTTACCATAAAATGTTAACCTCCCCATCTTCCCAAAGCACATGTCTATTTCTCGCCACCTTTAGCATAATAAACACTATACCAAGTGTTCCCCATCCTTTCTCTAATTTCGCCACCTGTTCTCACTGTAAGGATTTTCTAAGTGCTTACCAACTTGCTATTTCCTAAAATGAAACAATTGGATTCAAATTATTGCTAAGATTCCTTCTAGGTCTAAAACTCTATGCTGCTTTAATTTTTAATCATTCTTTTACCTGATACTTTCATTATCTGAAGCTGTTAATTCTAATTTCGATCAATTCTTTATAGTTAGGGCTATAGCATGCTTCTATAATTCAAGCATAATATTTATAATAGGCATCATTTTGCAGATACAATGTAAAATGTATAAATATGTGATTAGAAGATTATAGGGTAAGGGGGTATAATATGATGATTTTAATGTATCACCCAGCATTTTATAATATTGCTACATAATAGAATATATATTTTATGAGATCTTGACAGCATTTTTAAAAAATTTCTGACACTGCTTTTCAGGTTGTTTGGGGTGTTCATTAACTCTCTACTACTTCAGAATAATCTCTACTAAGTGAAACACCAGACTATTTTTATCCAAATGATGTGTTTCTGCAGCTTGTTAATAGGTGCTCCATGCAAAAAAAGGATTTTATGATCAAATATTTGAGTGTTGAGAAATGCTGGGTTAAACATATTTAAGCAAGTTTTTATTAAAGAACTTCTCAGAACTTTCAATACACTTTAGCTTCCAAATCTTTTTTTTTTCTTCTTCTTTTTTTTTTAATCCAACCACCTATACATAGTGTTGAATATACCATGAACTGCTAGGAGAACAAACAGGTTTGTCCTGCAGAGGGTGAAGCCTGAGTGCTTCTTGGAGTCAAGGATTCTGAAGCTTCTTTTGACATACTTTGGGCATGTTGCAAGGACGGACCAGTCCTTGGAGAGGGACATCGTGTTTGGGAGGGTGTAGGGACACTGCAAGAGAGGAAGACCCTCAATAAGATGGATTGATTTTGTGATTGGGGTGGTAGGAGTGTGTCAAAGACAGTGAGGTTGGCACGGAATGGAGCAGGGTTTAGGGCTCTTGTACATGATGGCACATAACAACAACAACCTATACATGCTCTTGTGAAGTAGGATTCAAAGAAATGCTATTGTTTAATAGGTGTCATTGGGTCTGTTCTAATTCACAGCTATGCCATGTACAACAAACTAGAAACACAACAAACTACTGCCTGAACCTCACAGTCCTTATTGTGCCACTAAGTCTATCCATCTCATCAGGAGTCTTTTTTTACCTCTACTTTTGCCCCCTACTTTACCAAGCAGGATGTCTTTCTTCAGGACTAGTCCCTTCTGGTAACACATGCAGTGTATACAGGTTGAACCTTACTAGTCTTGCTCCTAAGGAGCATTCTGGCTGCACTTTTTCCGAGGCAGATCTGTTTGTTCTCTTGGAAATCCATAATATATGCACTATTCTTCACCAACACCATAATTCAAAGGCATTCCGTCTTCTTTGGTCTTTCTTCCTTTTTTACTATACAGCTTTTAGATGCATATAACAAAATAGCCACCCAATATTATCAAGTCGGTTCCAACTCAACCTTCCACCACTCTTCCAACCCTCTAAATATTTAAGGGAAGAGACTGTGCATCTCTCTGCAGGCGGCATGTGTATAAGCCAATTGGAAATATCACAGCTTAAGTCTGGCACTCCTAAGTCTTCATGGGACAATGTCACTCTTTAACTCTTTAAATAGGTCCTTTGCAGTACATTTCAAAGAAATATACAGTTTGGAAGTACTTGTCTTAGTTGTTTAGCACTGCTGTAATAAACATATAGTCTGTATTCTCTGCATCTACTTCTTTCCCTGTACTAGTACTCTAGAGGGTCTTCTGAGAATCAATTAAAAGAAAAAATAAAAACCAAACTACTTGAACTCAAATCTCGGACTTAGAAACTGCTTGCAAGTTCTTAACTAAGATATTTACCAATAGAAGGACCAGGACTACCTTTGAGAAAGGGGGAAAGGAGGGAAGGGATTGGAGGGTCCTTTTAGCTAGATTTACAAAATGTTCAAGGTGCTCCGGCAACATAGACAGTAGCTTGGTGTGTTGTTAACCAAAAAGCCGAGGGTCTCCAGGGATTCGAATCTACCAGTGGCTCCAAAGAAGAAAAGTAGGCTGCCTCCTCTCATGAAGATTTACAGCCCCAGAAACCAGATGGAGGGTTGCTATGCACCAAAATCTGCTTAATGGCAATGAGTGAGCAATGAGTAACAGTACACGTATTACAGTTCCCGAGTTGGTACAAATGGTCAACATGCCCTACTGCTAAGTGAAAGGTTGTCCATACAGAGGTGCTTTTTAAAAAAAAGATGTCCTAAAACCCAACCTCCACAAGCTCTATGGAGCACAGTCACATTTGGATTCAGCAGGGGTCCCCAAGTGTTTTTGGAGACAGTAAATCCCACAGGAGGATCTTGCACATCCTTCATCCACGGAGCAGCTGAAGGACTGCTGAAGGATTTGAACCCCATACTGCTATTCAGGAGGCTGGGCCATCTCCTCCCATGGGATGCACTGCTTTTGAAAACCTGCTGAAAGGTCAACTGGAAGGTTGGTTCTGACTCGAAGGCACACAGCAACAACATATGAACTCTGGCGGCTTAGTGATGAGGAATGGCACTGCCAAAGCAAAAGTATGCAGCTCAAATCCACAAGCTGCTCCTTGGGAGAAGGAGGGGCAATCTCCTTCTGCGCAGTTTAATGCCTCTGAAATCCCACTGATGGGTCAGTTCTAATTTGATGGTGCACAATAACCACCAACAAGTATACACACACACACAAATACACTTTTATTTATCTCTATGTGTGTGTATATATGTTTATATATATTATATATACATACATATGCATATGCACATACACACACATACACACACATACACATTATATATATATATATGATACACACATGTACACACAGAGAGAGAACTCTGGTGGCTAGTTTGGTAACACAAAGGGTTACCCTCTGGCAGTTCAAATTCTATGAGGGAGAAATATGGGTGAAATCTCCTCCCAGTGCATTTACACAGCCTCTGAAAAACCTACTGGAGGGTCAAGTATGGGTCAGCTCCAACTCTACAACAACGAGTCTGAGTTTTTACGTGGGAAAACACCGGCAGGACTTCAGTTCATTCCTTTCTTCACCCTGACCTCTAATGCTCTATTCTGCTCTCTTACTCTTCTGGCCAATTAAGCCTTTCCCTCCTCTTTTGTCTTTTCTCATCAAAACAGTCTGGTTCTCACTTTTGAGTGTCTTTCCATTACATTTATAAAGCAGCTATCCTACATCCCCAAATTAACTCTTGTCTAGTAGGAAGTATAAATGGCTTATCAGTGCATAATGTACTTTTTTTTAAAAAAAATCTTTCTTACAATATATATTTCCTCCTTGTTATGTTTAAGGGCATCAATTAATGTCAGAAGCTTGACAAAAGTCCTTGCACACATCTGTTTGACTACAGATGCTTGGGTGGCATTTTCTTGGGCGACATTTGGACAATGTTTTCTACTCTTCTTGCCCCGGATTTCCATTACATTCTTATACTTGCTTCCTCATTCACATTGCCTCTGGGCACAAAGGGTGTAACCGGAACAGGTCCTCAGCAGAATTATAAACTGTGTGGTCCATCTTTCTTCTCTCTCTCATAGGAACTTACTTGATTTTTTTTTTGGGGGGGGGAACAGTATAACAATACTATTTTAATCCTCTCCCTTTAATCCTAAGAGTTTTACAAGATTTTTAAAGCTTTCAACCATCCAAAAGTACAAACTTCAGAAGTAGAGACCAAGTTATTATTTGGTTGGTTGGTTGGTTGGTTGTTTGGTTGGTTGATTGGTTGGTTGGTTGGTTGGTTGGTTTAAAATAAGGACTCTATAGGACAAAAATTACTTTCAAAGGAAACACCTGAGATGCTATGTAGGGACAGAAATGAGGTTAGATGGACTCACTGAGTCAGATAGAAAAGGTTGGGTTAAATTTTAGGGGAAAAATGTTGGTTCTATTTTTTGTGTAGCATAAACTGAACTGTGCTAAAGCCAAAATACAGGAGGAAATTTAGAGATGTATGTAAGCTGGGTTTATCTAAGAGGGCTTATTTTGACTCTAAAGGAACTATAGACCCCTGCATTCCAAAACCCCTTGGAGAGGGCCCTAAGCCTGCTTGTTGCTGGCTGGTGCTCCACCCACTGCCTGCATCTTTTCTTGGGTCTTTTTATTTGCATTCTCTACAAAGACAAAACTGATGCCTGGTGGGGAAAGCTAACATATCCTTTTCAGAACCTAGAATTGTTTTCTCACAGCTCAGCCCTACACATTTCAAAGTGCAAAGAAAATATAAGCCAGTCAGAAAGAAACTAAGGGGAAATGCCACCAAAAATAAAGGGAGAGAGTCTTCATGCAGAACTGAACAGTTTTCATGAGGGGAGAAAATGTTTATTTCTAGAAATTTGACCTTAAATCATCAAAGAAAAGAAAGATGCACCAGAATAGGAAGTCTTCAATTATAGAAGTGACTTATCCTCAGACTTCTGTCATCAGTTTTGTTACTGAACACACTAAGCCAAAGTGATCCAATTCCCTGGCACCCCATCAGTTCTTGATTCAGAGTAACCCACAGGTTTCCAAGGCTGAGAACCTTAATCGGAGGATGTCATCCATCTTTCTCTCTCTCTCAGGGGCACTGCTAGATTCAAACTTTCTAAGACATTGAGTCTTTTGGCTAACAGTATTACATGCTGTTGTTTATGTGCCATCGAGTCAGAACCAACTCATAGCTGACCCTCCAGTGTCTTTCCAGTGGTTATAAATTACACAGGAGGAAATTGCCCATCTTTCTTCTGCAGAGCAGCTGGTAGACTCAAACACCCTGCCTTTGTCTTGGCAATGCAAGTCCTTATCCACAAGGCCACCAAAGCTCCCTATGCCAAAGGGAGCAGAGAAGATTAATACTTTGATTTCCTTTTCCTTGTGGAATCAGCTTAGTTCCCCTCATCTGCATCATCTTTACCTCCAGATAAAAAAAATATTGTTGCTCTTAAAATGAATTTAAGTGAGGTAGTATGGGACCCAAGTAGGTTATTGCTAATTTCTAATTAACATATAAGCAATACTCTGAAACAACCCTTACAAAACCAAACCAGGAGAGACATCCCTGTACAGTCAAAGCATACATGTGGGCAGCCCTACTGGGGATCAAAAGCAAGGCCAAGAAAAATCAATGTGGTGAGAAATTGCACCAGCATCTTCACCTTTAAGCTCTGGTTAAAAGCTCCTGACTAGGAAATGGCAATTTTGTAAGACAGAAACACGGTCTAAGCTTTCATAAAACATGTATTCCCTCTGTTATAAATCTGGGAAGAGGTCTCAGAAGTTTCATCGTGGTAATGTTTCTGTAAATCTAACCTTGGCAATAGCCCCCAGAGTTCCAGGTGTGATGATGCCCAGTATTACCTTGGCCCACCCTTCCATATTGGTATTCTACAGCAAGCAGAAACCTGGAGTGCATCTACATAAATCAGCAGGAAAAAGGATGCTAATAACAGTAACAACTGCATCCTATTCCATGATTGAAAACTGCAACTATGTTTTCCAATCTGCCAGGAGTGATAGAAGTGTCATCATGTGGAATGAAAAACCACGGATTATACTCCTCATGGCCATATGCTTATGAGGCCCTGTTTGCATTCAACCCAAAGATGACTTGATTCGTAAATGGGTTTCTGCACTCCGGCCTTGGGAACAGAAAGACACGGTGTATTTATTCAAGGAGAGCCCTGCAGAGGTGAGGCAGGTGATCCAGAGAGATGCCATCATAACTTCCTGAACTGCCATTCATTAAACACGTTCCATCTCATGAACCATGAATCATTTCATGTTTAAGCACTTTTATTTCCTTCAAATTTATCTAAAACTTTATTAGATTCAACTGTCACCGTCCTGACAGACAGGCCGCATACATTTTAAACCTTCCCAGCGGAGAAGCATAAAACATTTAAAATCTATATTTGATCTGACAACAGCAGCACAGTGTTTGAATTAGAAACAGATTAGACATAATTGAAGATAAAGAGGACGCAAGCACCACTCCCATTTTGGTGAAGTGGGCTTTAAATTATCAGATTCACCCAGAATACATTACCGAGAAACATTGAATTGTTATCTTTAGACAGCCTTTTCTAAGAGTTTACAATTTCTCAGTTCACTGAAGCTTGCCGCCAGCTTGTTATCAGAACAAAAAACGAAAAATCATGCGGTTCAGAGCACAGAACTGATCTCACTTCAAAAAGTACACATTTCCTTCTGATAACAGACACTTCATTGGACAGTCAAGGGGCCATTTCATGCACAACCTTTCCTAGTCCTTCCAGTTCCCAGGTAATTCCTGAAAACGCTGCAGCCATCAGGGCTTGCCCGGACTACAGGCACTGCCAAGCCCCGCCTCCATCCTTTAATTAAACGTCCCGCAGGCTAAAGCATGCACAAGTGTGTACACACACACACACACAAATATCTTGGCTTCACCCAACTCCTGCTATCTTATTAGTAATGGAGCCGAACTCATTATGCAAAGTAAATTTACAAAATTTAATTAGTGAAAGTTAAATCAATTACGTTTGGGTACAACAGCATGCCATATTTTTGTTTGTTTTGTTTTTAAGTTGAAACAAAAGAAAATTGGACTCTTGCAGAACTGGGAAAATAATGATCTTAAGAAGTCAGCTACCGAGTTTAAACTTAACTAGGCTGTTTCCTTCCCACTAAATATATTTTCACTCATGTTTAACATAAAACACAGAAAGGCTGTACTAAAGTATCAAATCTCCAGGGGGATTCTTCTATAAATTATTTTTCATTGTTGCACATTTCCTTCCTCCTAACCCATCCTGCAGTGACCCCTTGTTCCAGATTGTTGTCATATATATAATGTCTAATCATATATTCCTTTCAGACAGTTCTTCCCCTCATCTGTTCTAATGTGGTGCTCATTATCTAGCCACTCTTTCCCCATTCTCTCCCTAACTCTGCTTGACTGTCCTATTTTTTTAACAGTGGTGCTATGCAGGTTGTTCTTTTTTGACTAAGATATTTCACTCAGCGTAATGCTCTCCGGGGTCACCCATGTTGTGTATGTTTGATGAGTTCATTGTTTTTAAAAGCTGCATAATATTCCATACTATAGTTTTTTTATCCATTGTTTGTTGATGGACACTTAAGTTGCTTCCATCTCTTTGCTATTGTGAATAACACAGCAATAAACATGAATGTGCATACATCTGTTTGAATTGTGGCTCTGGTTTATTTACAGTACATTTCCAATAGTGGAATTGCTAAGTCAAATATCATTTCTATTTCCAACTTTTTGACAAAGCCACCTTCCATAACATCTGCAACCCTTTTTGCTTCCCAGTGTAAGAAAGAACGAATTGTTATAAGCAATCAAAAATATACATCTCTCTCTCTCTCTCTCTCAATATTTTCCAAGTTTTAAAAAGAAGCTAAGGCTTTAGAAATCTATCATTGTGTGCCAAGTACTACAGTTGGCCCACAGTAAGCTCTGCTGGCATAGAGGTAAGGAACTGCACTGCCAACCTAAAGGCAGGCAGCTTGAGTCCACCAGCTGCTTCTGTGGGAGAAAGACGAGCAATCTCTTCCTGTGTGGTTTATTGGCTCTGAAAACTAACTGGAAGATCAACTATGAGTCAGTTCTGTCTTTAGGGCACAAAGCAACAACAAACATTCAATAAGCCTTAGTAGAATTAAATGAATAAGGTAGTGATTACCTGATTGCTGACTGAAAAGGTGGCATTTCAAACTCACCCAGAATCTTTGTATGAGCAAGATCTGGCGATCTGCTTCAATAACGATTACAGCCTAGAAAACTCCTTAGGACCGATCTACTCAACTGCTTTAAGTTGGCTCCAACTTGAGGCACACAGTAACATGGGTTTGTGCTTTTAGGTGGCTCTGCTCTTCCTCCAGTGCACATCCTTTTGTTGCCTGTGTGACTTTACTTCCTGAAACACCTTTTAATTAAGAAAACCTTGAAATGCCTGTGAGCTCTAAATAAATACAATAATCACAATTTAAATCAGGGAGGATCTGCAAGACAGGAGTTAAGTGTGTTCAGGAAGTAGCAGCACGTGTGTGTGTGTGTGTGTGTGTGTGTGTGTGTGTGTATGGTCATATGCACACACAACATCAGGAAAGTCATTCTTGCTAAGAGGAAATCAAGAAGTAATTTTTTAACCACATAACGGAAGAGAAAAAGAAATACAGATTTGATCATTTGTCAGAACAGTGTCTAATAGAGAAAAAGAAATACTGATTTGATCATTTGTCAGAACAGCGTCTAATGCTAAAGTTCTGCCTTTAACCTGCTGGGGAAATGTAAGCAAATTACCACGCCCCTGTTTCTGTATTAAAGCCAGAGCTAAACTCACTGCCATGGAGTTGATTCCGATTGATAGCCACTCTCCTTGGGTCTTCCAAGGCTGTAAACCTTAATAGAAGGTCAGAGCAGCTGGTCTGGGTTACTAGTATTATCTAATATCCCCTCACTGCCACACAGTGGATGCCAACTCACAGTAATCTGCCATCAGCTTCTGGGGGCATGAATATTTACAAGAGGACCTCTCAGCAGCACAACACATAGTGCTTCAAGAGGTCAGTTCCTCTAGTAAACTCCTTCACTCATAGCCGACAAGTCAGAACCAACTCAAAACTGATCCTCTCATGGTTTTATGGACGCTGTAAATCACAGGGGAGAAAAGTGCCCAGCTTTTTTTCCTGAGGAGCCACTGCTGGATTAAAACTGCCAGAGAAACACCACTGGGCTAGCAGTGCACCTCATTATGGCCTACATCACCAGAGCTCCCTGTTTCTGCATTATTGTTGTGGTGGTGGTGTTGTTACGTGCTATAAAGTTAACTATGACTCACGGTGACCCTACCTATGAATAATGGCTGTGAACTTTGCCCTAGCCTGAGCCAAGCTCACCACCTCTGACACACCTATCCCCATTGCCATTGCCACTGTGTCAATCTGCCTCATCCAGGGTCTTCCTATTTTACACTGACCTTCCACCCTTCGAAGCATGATGTCCTTCTCTAAGGAAGGGCTGGCACTTCCTGACAACATGCTAAAAGTGTGTGAGACAGAGTTTCAAAATTCTTGCCTCCAAGAAGCAACCTGGTTTTACATTTTCCAAAATAGACCTGTTATTTTGGAAGTCCATGATATGTTCAATACTCTTGTCCAGAACCACAACTCAAAGGCATCAATTCTTCTTCTGCCATGCTTAGTCACTGTCCAGCTCTCTGATGTGTAGCAAGCAATTGAGGAAACCATGGCTTGGATCAGGTGAGCCTTAATCTTTAGACTGACATCATTGCTCTTTGGCACTCTCAAGAAGTCCTTGAGAGTAGATATTTTTTCTAATGCAATTCATCTTTTGATTTCCTGATTGTTGGTGCCAATGTTGATTATAAATCCAAGCAAAATGAAATCATTATCAACATCAATCATTATCAACTTTAATCTTTTCTCCATCAGTCATGATGCTGCCTACTGACCTGGTGGTAATTGAAGACTGCAGTCCTTAATCTTCTACAGCAAGCACTTCAAGTCCTCCTCAATTTCGGTGAGCAAGGTTGTGTCTCATCTGCATAACGCAGGTGGTTGATAAGCCTTCCTCCGATTCTGATGCCACATTCTTCTTCATAAAGTCCAGTCTCTCATGTGATCTGTTCAGCACATAGATTGAGAAGGAATGGAGAAAAAAATATATGCCTGATGCACTCCTTTCTTGATTTCGAACCATGCAGTCAGTGTTCCTTGCTCATAAGCACAATTAAATGTTCTGGAATTCCCATTCTTCTCAATGTTAGCCACAATTTGTTGTGATCCACACAGCCAAATGCTTTTGCATAGTCAATAAAACATAAATAAACAGTCTTCTGGTACTCTCTGCTTTCAGTTAAGGTCCATCTGCCATCAGCCATGATATCCCTGGTGCCACTGCCTCTTCTAAACTCCAGCTTGTATGTCTGGCAGTTCTTTGTTAATGTACTCTTCAAGTCATTTCTTTATTAGGTGAAGAAAATACCTCTTTCCAGGGTTGGCCTTGAGGTTTATCTTTATAAAGTTTGTATTTTGTAGACTCCAGTACATACACACAATTTAGTACCTTTAAACCTCCTAAGATTCAGCACACACACATATTAAGAAAATCAGAGTTGTGTTCTCAAAGGCTCTCTGAATACCACAAACATCAAAATGATAATGAAGCAAACAGAATGCAACATTTTGCAACAAATATTTACATAGCATAAGTGATTTTGCAAACATTTCTTTTAAATGTAAAAACAAGTGAGTACATAAAATGGGTCCATTATCACTCCCCGGCCCAGGAGTTTTCCAGCTGAGCTGACTGTATGGGACATGTTACAGTATAGGCCTAGGGAGGTGGGTGGGGCTGGAAAGGAGCACCTTCCTGAGTCTGCAGTGGTTATAAGATCTTGATTGCTAACCAAAAAAAAAAAAAAAAAAAGCTTGATTGCTACATTTAAGTGTCTCTTGCCTAAGGCTGTTTTGTTATTTGTTGTTGTTTCACAGCCTCTCCTATCTGCCTGGTTGATTATGAAAACCTCCGACCAGTAAGTGCTGGGTGGAGAATAGTATCCTTAGAAAACGCATATTCTTCAAGGATCTCACTTTTCTTTCAATAAGATCATCATTTTGCTATTGTTTCTAACCATCTCACTGCTCCAGAATGTTTCTGTTAACACAAAGTTCCTCTCCTGGAGGAACCAAAATCTCCTTTTTTCCTCTCTGAAAACATCTTATTTGGGTATCTCTGGGAGTCTACTCTTCAGCTTGGGGGTGAAGAGCGCGGGAAAGACAATGCTCTTGCCAAGTTTGGTGCTTACCTCTTCAGATGTATGAACTTCACTGCAACCAAGCATGCATCCACGCAGACAAAAGTTTTCCACCTGACAAAACATCCCCTTGATGAACATCCCCTCGGTTTCTCTTATCACTGTTGAATCAGCATTCCTCACTTCCTTCAAATATTTCTCTGCCCTTTAAAATTGCATTCACAGGCAAATCAACCATTTGAGATAGAAGGCTAGTTCACAGCCTTTTTCCATAGTTAACTTTTGTTGACTGAACTATCACACTTTATCTTATAGGGAAGAATATTAGTGACATTTTACCAGTTTTTCTTACTTCATACTTCATCTTCTAATGTACTGAAAATTAAAATAATTTCAAATTTTGAAGCAACTTTACAAAATTCAAAAGACATATTGGGGTATGTAGATTTATTTAGGGAGCTCTGGTGGCCTAGTCGCAAGAAGCTGCACTGCAATACCAAAGACGTGTGGTTAAAGGCTATCAGCCACTCCATGGGAGAAGGATGTGAGATGAACTGCCTCTGAAAACCCACCAGAGTCAGCTATGGGTCAGTTCCAACTCCACAGTACACAGCAAGATTTATTTACTCTGAGTCAGGACATTCAGGCCCAAGTTGCATTCCCTTTTATTAGATGAAGGTACAACAGACAAGGAAGCAATAGAAAAAGTAATTCTTAATACTCTCTAATGGGTTGAAACTAACATTTCTTTAATAATGTTTTAAAAGGAAGAAGTGTCTTTTTTAGTCTAGACAGGCAATAGAGCAAGACCTTCCTGTCAGGCTGAAGCCTTATGTTGAGGATTGCATCTCCACCATACAAACTAGGTCACTCCCTTTTAAAAAATAGATCAGACCTTCTCTATCAAAGATGACATTTTCCCAGTCAGTGATGAGAAGGAAAGGCATCAATCAGATTCTTTCTGAGTAATTTTTCCTGTTTTCTCATTTTGTTTCCCTCTGTATTTAACATGGAGCTGTGGTATTTTTTTTTTTTAAAGACAAGTTAGATCAAGAAGACCTGCATTCAGTTAATACAAGCAGCCTTAGGTCTTCCCTTCTAATAACTGTTAACTTTGCTAACAATGCCTGTATTGTTGTTGTTAGGTACCACTGAGTTGGCTACCACTAGAAGCAACCCTATGAACCACAGATCTGAACCTTGCCCTATCCTGTGCCATCCTCATCATGCCTAACTTGCTTAAAACCATTGTTAAAGTCACTGTGTCAATCCATCTTCCATCCCCTCATACCCTCCACCTTTCCAACATAATGTCTTTTTTAACTGGCCCCACCTGACAATGCACCCAAAGTATGTGTGAAGAAGTTTCACTATCCTTACTCCTAAGGAGCACATTGTTGTTGTTGTTGTTGTTATGTGCCATCGAGTTGTTTGTGACTCATAGCGACCCTATGCACAAGAGCCCTAAACACCGTTCTATCCTGTGCCAACCTCGTCATCTCAAACACATTCATTCCCACCACTCCACTCACAGAATCGATCCATCTCATCAAGGGTCTTCCTCTCCTGCGTCTCCCCTCCACTCTACCAAACATGATGTCCCTCTCCAAGGACTAGTCCCTCGTTGCAACATGCCCAAAGTATGTCAGACAAAGCTTCAGAATCCTTGACTCCAGGGAACATTCTGGCTTCACCCTCTCCAGGACAAACCTGTTTGTTCTCCTAGCAGTCCGTGGTATATTCAACACTCTTCTCCAGCACCACAACTCAAAGGCATCAATTCTCTTTCTATCATACCTATTCACTGTCCAACTCTCCGATGCATAGCACATAATTGCAAAGACTATAGCCTGGAGTTGACTGCATACCAATTGATTTATTTCAACAAACAGATGCTGCCCTGGATGTGCTCACTAGGTTGTGCCAGGAAATCTGGAGGACAGCCAGCTGGCCAACTGACTGGAAGAGATCGATATCTGTTCCCATTCCAAAAAAAGGTGACTCAACAGAGTGTGGAAATTATCGAAAAATATCATTGATATCACATGCAAGCAAGATTCTGCTGAAAATTATCCAAAAACGTTTAGAACAATATGTCAACAGAGAATGGCCAGATGTACAGGCTGGATTTAGAAGAGGTCATGGTACTAGGGATATTATAGCTAATGTAAGATGGATCTTGGCAGAAAGCAGAGAATACCAGAAGAATGTCTATCTGTGCTTTATTGACTATGCAAAGGCTTTTGACTGTGTGGATCACAACAAGCTGTGCTGACTGAGAAGGAGCACATTAGTTGCACTTAATCCAAGACAGACCAAAAAAAAAAAGACAGTGTCTTTTTGGCAGCCCCATGAGCTATTCAGTTTTCTTCTCCAACACCACAATTCAAAGGCATGAATCCTTTGGTCTTCCTTATTCATTGTCTAACTTTCAGATGGATGGGAAGCAACTGAAAATACTGTGATTTAGATCAGGCACACCTTAGTTTTTAAACTTATAATCTAGCTCTTTAGCACGTAATGAGGTCTTTGGCAGAAATTTTCTCAATGCAACACAAATTCTCATTTTTTTTCCCTGCAGCTACCATGGGTGTTAATTGTAGATCCAAATAAAATGAAATCACTAACAATTTCAGTCTTTTCTCCAAATATCAGAATATTGCCTATGGGTGCAGTAGTGAGAGTTTTTATTTCCTTCATGTTGAAAAGTAATCCATATTGAAGGCTGTAGTCTTCTTCACTTTGTTCAAGCAAGGTCATGTTGTTTGCAGCAGGTTGTTGATGAATTTCCCTCCAATGCTGATGGCGCATTCTTCTTGGTGCAGTCCAGCTTCTCAAATGATTTGCACTGCATACAGATTGAACAGATATAGAGAAAGGATACAACCTTGATGCACGCTTTTCCTGATTTGAAACCATGTGGTTTTTTCTTGTTCTATTTGGACAACAGCTTCTCGGTATAGCTTTCTCATGAGCACAATTAAGTGTTCTAGGATTCCCATGTTACCAAGATTTGTTATGATTCACACAATCAAATGCCCTTTGCATAGTTGTAATTATGTGCTGATGAGGCAGAACTGACTCATAGCTGGCCCTCCAACAGGTTTTCAGAGGCAATAAATGACACAGGAGAATGCTCACCTTTTTTCCAAGAAGCAGTTAGTGGGTTCAAACCACATGCTTTTGTGTTGTCAGACCAGCTCCTTATGCACCAACTCCCTGCAGAGTTAATAAAACACAAGAAAAAACATCCTTCTGGTATTCTCTGCTTTCAGTTAAGGCCCACTAATATCATCAATGATATTCCTCGTGCCATAATCTCTCCTAAACCTGGCTTGAATTTCTGGAAATTCCTTGTAAATATATTGTTCTAGCCATTTTTAACAATCTTCAGCAAGATTTTACTTGCTTGGTAATGACATGTCAGATAAAGGACTTATATCTAGAATTTATAAAATACTTGAGCACCACAACAAGATAAAGGTGAA
>NW_006399751.1:44324887-44356268 GCF_000299155.1 Elephantulus edwardii | reverse complement strand
TCTGCGTTTGAAGGAGAGGAACAAATGGGGGGGGCGGGGAAAGGGGTGCAACAATGAATGAATGGAATTCCAAAATCTCTGTAGATGTTCACTGAAATGAAAAATAAAGAAATTTTAAAAAATATTTTACTTGCACATGATATTAATAATATTGTTCATTAAGTTCCACATTCTATTGGATCACTTTTTTTTCCCCAGTAATGGCCCCAAATATGGATCTCTTTGAGTCAGCTGACCATGCGGCTGTCTTCCAAATTACTTGGCGAGACTAGTGAGCACATTCAGGAATGCATCTGTTTGTTGAGACATGTGTTCCATCAATTCCTGGAGCCTTATTTGTTGCTGGTGCCTTCAGTGCAACTAAAACTTTCCCCACTAGGGGTCCAAATAGCTTATTTTGATGGCTGAACCTCCACACTGCATGGTTCAAAATTGAGAAGGGTGTACGCCAGGGATGTGTGCTGTCTCCATACCTTTTCAACCTCTATGCAGAGCAGATTATCCGAGAGGCTGGGCTCTATGAGGAGAAGCGTAGCGTTAGGATTGGTGGACGATCTATCAACAATCTGCGTTATGCAGATGACACAACCCTGCTCGCTGAAACTGAGGAGGACCTCATGCACTTACTGCAGAGGGTCAAGGACTGCAGCCTTCAATATGGACTGAGGCTCAATGTCAAGAAGAAAAAGATTCTCACCACTGGACTAATCGGTAGCATCAGGTGGATGGTGAAGAGATTGAGATTGTTCACAGCTTCAGTCTGCTCGGCTCCATGGTCAACACTTTTGGCACCAGTAGCCAGGAAATAAAAAAATGCATTGCGATGGGAAAGTCTGTGGTTAGGGACCTCTCTAAAGTACTCAAGAGCAACGGTGTCTCTCTAGAGACTAAGGTCCGCCTGATACAGGCCATGGTTTTTGCAATCACTTGTTATGCATCAGAGAGTTGGACAATGACTAGGGAGGATAGAAGGAGAATTGGCGCCTTTGAGCTGTGGTGCTGGAGAAGAGTACTGAATGTACCATGGACTGCCAAGAAAACAAATAGATTCATCCTAGAGAGGGTTAATCCAGTCTGCTCCTTGGAGGCAAGGATTCTGGGGCCTCACCTGACATACTTTGGACATGTTGTAAGGAGAGACAGGTCTTTGGAGAGGGACATCATGCTGGGCAGAGTGGAGGGACGGCGCAGGAGGGGAAGACCCTCTATGAGGTGGATTGATTCAGTGACTGTGGTAATCGGGATGGGTGTATCAGAGGCAATGAGATTGGCACAGGATAGAGCAGGGTTTAGGGCTGTTGTACATAGGGTCGCTATGAGTCGCAAACGACTCAACGGCACATAACAACAACAACCCCCACAAAGGGGCCATGAATCTTATTTTTATTAACAGCAAGTTGTCTAATCCTCTGGTGACCTACAAACACTTTAATCACATAGTTCTATCCAATCTTTTGATGGGTGTTACAATACTATGGCTAGAAAAGTCCTTTAAAAGCAGTCCATCAAGTTGCAGTTTGTTTTACAGCTTTATTGTGGTATGATTAATAAATCATTCCTATTTTTAAAATGTATTATCTAATAAGCAAATAGTGATTGCAAAGACCATCACCTGGATGAAGCGCACTGTAGTCTCCAGACTGACATCATTATTCCTCAGTACTCCAGAGAGGTTCCCAACAGTAGACTTTCTCAACACAATTTGTCTTTTGATTTTCTGGATGCAGTTACCAAGAGTGTTGATGGTGGAGCCAAGCAAACTAAAGCTGTTAATCTCAATCTCTTCACTGTCTATCATTATGCTGCCAATTGGCCCTGTGGTGAGAATCTTTGTTTTCTTGATGTTGAGCTTCAATCCATTTTAAGGCTGCAGCCCTTGAACTTCTGCAGCAAGTGCTTCAGGTCCTCCTCAGTTTCAGCAAGCAGGGTTGTTTAATCAGCATAACACAGACTGCGCATAAGTCTTCTTCTAATCCTGATGCTATATTCCTTCCACAGAGCCCAGCTGAACAATGACTAGGGATGATAGAGAATAGATGTCTTTGAGCTGTGGTGTTGATGAAGACTATTGAATATACCATGGATTTCTAGGAGAACAAACAGGTTTATTGTAGAGAGGGTGAGACCAGGCTGCTCGTTGGAGGCAAGGATTCTGAAGCTTCGTCTGATATTCTTTGGACATGTTGCAAGTTGGGACCAGTCCTTGGAGAGGGACATTATGCTTGGGAAGGTGGAGGGACAATGCAGGAGAGGAAGACAGTTGATGAGACGGATTGACTCAGTGATTGGGGTAACGGGGGTAGATGTATAAGAGACAATAAGGTTGGCACAGGATAGAACAGAGTTGAGGGCTGTTGTACAGAGGGTTGCTATGAGTTGCAAGTGATTTAACAGCACATAACAACGAAAACAACAATGATCTAATAGATTTTAATATACATAAATGTATACAGTCATGAAACCATCACCAAAATCAAGATAATGAATATGCTCACCACCGCTATATGTTTCTTCATGTCTCTTTGCCTTGATTTTTAACCAAGAAGAATATATCCACAAGCTTTTTATTAAACTACCTGTCTCAGAAAGTCAAATTGCCAAGAAATCTATTTCTGAGCCTTATTTGACTTTTATTTGGACAAGTTGAATAAGTGCACGCAATTTGTTG
Source organism: Elephantulus edwardii (assembly GCF_000299155.1). Classification (NCBI taxonomy): domain Eukaryota; kingdom Metazoa; phylum Chordata; class Mammalia; order Macroscelidea; family Macroscelididae; genus Elephantulus; species Elephantulus edwardii. The sequence continues at coordinate 44,353,600 of NW_006399751.1, read as the reverse complement.
ACAATATATTCAAAAAATGGGGATACAAGAAATCTGTCCATAAATTGTGTCTTAAAAGAAGACATTTCCATAGAAAACTCTATGTGTCTCAGGAAGTATTAGGCTACTTGAGAGACAGAAATTGGAAAGTAAGCAATCATATTTTGCAAGGTCCCTGATTTTCATCTCTCACAGGTCTGAAAATTTCTCAAAAGCTAAACATGAGAAAAATAACAGATTGCAGGACTATCCTGCTTCCATCCTGCTTCCGATTGAGAGGTGCATGTGATGCTTCAAAAACAGGTTTTACATGGGCCTCTTATTAAATATTATTTAATATTCATTTAAAATACTAATTTATATGAGCCTCTTGCTAAAACTGAGGAGGACCTGAAGTGTTTGCTGCAGAAGGTCAAGGATAGCAGCTTTAAATACAGATTGAAGCTCAACATCAAGAAAACAAAGATTCTCACTACTGGGCCAATTGGTAGCATCATGATAGACAGTAAAGAGATTGAGACAGTTAACAGCTTTAGTTTGCTTGGCTTCACAATCAGCACTCTTGGCATCAGCAGCCAGGAAATCAAAAGACGAATTGCAATGGGAAAGTCTGCTGTCAGGGATCTCTTCAGAGTACTGAAGAGCAATGATGTCAGTTTGGAGACCAAGATGTGCCTGATCCAGGCCATAGTCTTCATAATTACTTGCTATGCTTCAGAAAACCAGACAATGACTAAGGATTATAGAGAGAGAATTGATACCTTTGAGCTATGGTGCTGGAGAAGAGTACTGAATATACTATGGACTGCCAGAACGAACAAGTTCGTCTTAGAGAGGCCAACACCAGGCTGCTCCTTGGAGGCAAGGATTCTGAAGCTTCATCTGACATACTGTGGGCATGCTGTAAAGGGGGACCAGTTCTTAGAGGGACGTCATGCTTGGGAGAGTAGCACACGAGAGGAAGACCACCAATGACATGGATTGATTCAATGACTGGGGTAATGAGAGTAGGTGTGTTAGGGACAATAAGGTTGACACAGGATAGAACAGAGTTCAGGTCTGTTACACCTACAGTCCCTGTGAGTCACAACAAACTTGATGGCACATAACAACAAAAACAAGTTAGATTTACTTGACAAACACTTTAGGTTCCAGATAAAATGTCAATAAAATTTTAAAAAGACAAAAACCTCATTGCCAATTCTGAAAGTGACTTTCCAGCAAGTTTCCAAGATTGTAAATCTAAAGGAAAGGAGATTGTTCCTTTCTCCCTTGGAGCCACTGTGAATTTGACGACAATGATTATCTCTTTTCAGCTTTATCTCCTCCTAGCTTCCTGGCTCTACTCCTCACTAACTGTGAGTATTTCTGGCCAAGACATACAGTGTTTTCATGACTCAGATTCCTCATCCATGAAATGGGATTGATAACAGATCATTTGGGAGGCTGGGCTGAGGAGAAATGTGGCATCAGGATTAGAGGAAGACTCATCAACAGTCTGTGTTCAGCAGATGACACAACCTTGCTTGATGAAACTGAGGAGGACTCGAGGCATTTGTTTCAGAAGATCAAGGACTGCAGCCTCCAATATGGATTGAAGCTCAACATCAAAAAAACAAAGATTCTCACCACTGGGCCAATTGGCAGCATCATGATAAACGGTGAAGAGATGAGAGTCTTAACAGTTTCGGCTTGCTTTGGCGCCACAATCAACACTCTTGGTACCAGCAGCCAGAAAATCAAAAGATGAATTGCATTGGGGCAGTCTGCCGTCAGGGACCTCTCCAGAGTACTGAAGAGCAATGGTGTCAGTCTGGAGACTAAGATGTACTCGATACAGACCAATTATTATTAGACAGCAATTATTTGCTATGCATCAGAAATCTGGATGAAAAGATGATCAAAGAAGAATTGATGCCTTTGAGCTGTGGTGCTGGAAAAGAGTATTGAATATACCGTGGACTGCTAAGAAAATAAACAGGTTCATCCTGGAGAGGGTGAAACCAGGCACCTCCTTGGAGGCAAGTATTCTGAAGCTCCATCTGACAAACTTTGGGCATGTTGCAAGGAGAGGCTAGTCCTTGGAGAAGGACATCATGCTTGGAAGAGTGGAGGGACTGTGCAAGAGAGGAAGACTCTTGATGAGATGGATTGATTCAGTGACTGGAGTAATGGGGTAGGTCTGTCAGAGAAAATGAGGTTGGCTCAAGATAAAGCAGGGATAATAGCTGTTGTACATAGGGTGACTATGAGTTGCAAGTGACTTGATGGCACATAACAATGACAACAATAATCCATTTCCATGGAGATGTAGTAATAAGCACATAGCAGGACTCAACTGTTGTTAGAAGTTGAGTATATTGCTGTTTGCATCATCTAATGACTCCAGTTTGTACTTGATAAATATTTGCTAAATGAATGGTTAAATGATAGGCATGATATAAGATAGCAGAAAATGAAGAGACTTACAGAATGATTTAGGATGTGATACTGACCAGAGTTGGTAGTTAATTAAAATGAGAAGCCTAAACAGTTCCCATATTCCTCACTTGGGCATCTGGATGGACTAGTCATACCATAAACTCAGGTTATGCAGCCAGTATGAGGTACGGGACAACTTAAGTGACAGTGCCCTCTGGGGTGTACAAATAGACACTGCTGAGCAGCTACAGAGATCACAAGGGTGCCCTCTGCCCTGCATGCTTACTTGTCCAACTTATGGATGTCTACAGAGGCACAAAATCCAGATCAGAAAGTCTCAAACGTTAAGGCGCATGAGAGTTCCTCAGGGCTATTTGTTGAAAGTCTGATTTCCAGCTCTACTCTGATTCTGTGAGACTCTTAGGGAAACCTGCAACTGGTGAAGGAATCTGATCTTTATCAGACCTGATTTTGAAAAGCATTGACCTTGATTATCTCTTCCCATCGGACTCCCATAGCTATCTGAAAATATTTAATAACAGTCTCTGGGTACCAAGACACAATTTACGTACAAAAACCAATAATTAAAAACCATCTCTGGTTATGTCTTGCCTTGAGCAGAAAATCATGAGGGATATGCCAGAAGAGTGTCCATCCTCACTTCTGACTCCTCCAGCAACAGCAAGTGAGATTTTCCCACAATCCCTAGGTTCCAGACCCTGAGGACCCTTGCCTAGAACCCACACATGATGATGGTGGTTGGGCGTGCAGGGACTCTAACAGCTAGATGCCTCCACTGCACCATCCCACCCCAGCCCCAGGTCCATCTGAAGCTGGCAGGCCCAGGTGGGTGGCACTGCTGCAGGCACAGACCAATTTCACAGTGCATCACCCTGCCAGGTATGCTTGGGCATTGTCTGCAGTTCAATGTGGTGCAGTGAGCCCACCCAGCTTCACCACAGGCGGCTCCTGGATCCACACAGCCTGAGCCAGAAACAAAGTGACACACAAGCGCTGCATCTTCGCAGCATACATTAACACGCTACTTTTATTACCGGATTACTGTGTTAAAGATGTTTTAGTATATCTGAAAGTGTTTCTTTAATGTTTTTTAATGCACAAATAGGTACATTATATACAAGACTAAGACGAACACTTAACTAACTGATGTCAGATATGAATTATCTGTTTCAAATTAGCAACAACAGAAGGCACTGGAACTTGAGATTTCTTGTGTTTACATTGCTATCATTGTTCTTTTTTTAAATCTGGACTTTGGCAGATGGAAATACTGAATACCTGACAACATGTAAATGACATTACTCGTACGCATTTATAAGGGATTTTATAATAGCCTTATATGTCATAATTATAGAATGCAATCGCATGTTCCAGTGAGTTACACATAATTATATTAAAAGCAGTATTTAGGACAATTAAATCATTTGATGAATTGTTGTAATTTAATTAAGTATGGGAACCTGTAATGGATTAAATTCAGAAACACTGAAGTTTTACAGCAGCTCCCTTGAAAAGTGTTAAAGGGATACAGAGTTTGTATTGTTCTGCTGAGTCCCAATTAGGGACTAAACACAATAGGCAATTGGATGCAATTTGCCTTGCACAACCCTCTTTGGTTTTGTTCCCAGCCCGCCTTCTTCCAACTCCATATCTATCAATTCTCTTCTGACTGACAGGAAGTCACTCACTTCTCTTCCTGCCTCTCAAATCTGCTCAGCCTATCTCCCCACACACTCCACCTACTGAAAAGTCTGTCACCCCATTCTCTCAGGAACTAAGGGGTCAAATTCCAGTTCGTTTTTTGTTTTGGTTGTTTGGGGTGGGGTTTTTTCTGTTTGTTTTTTTGTTTGGTTTTTTTTTTTTATCATCTCACAGCAGGTTAAACATTATAGATAATAACCCTTGGTATCGAAAGTAAGGCCTGTGGCCCAACGTGGGAGCTTGTTAGAATCAAGGATCAAAACTGCCTTTTAACCATATCTTCTGCTCAGCTAGGCCTGCAAAGCTCAGCTTCAGAGTTGGGTGTAGACACCCAGCCCATTTTCCCCACTGAGGAAACCAATACTCAAAAAGGTAGAGTCATGCTTACAATATAATTTTTACTATTTTCCCAACTATTAACTTTTATTAATAGCTATAATTAAGTACTATCTGTGTGTTCTGCAAATACCTTCTTTTAAGTTGTTCAATGTCATTAGTGTTCCTGCTTTCCAAAGTGCAAACCTAGACTCGGAAATGGACATTAACTCAAGGTTGTACTTAACCAACCAAATTGTCTCTACTCCAACCTACACAGTCCCAAAATAGGTTTTCATTCCTAACCCATCAAAAACAAATGGATGTGGTTGGACATTCAGGCTGTTTTCATGTTCTTGCAATGGTGAATGACGACTGAGAAACTGTGGTACATTCACACAATGGAATATAATGTCGCACTCAGGGGCAAGGATTTTAAAAAATACTAAGTAACTTGAGAGGAGAGCATTATGTTGAGTGAACTAATGCCATCTCATAAGGACAAACACTGCATAAGACCATTATTGTAAAAATGGAAGGATAACTAATAAAACATGTATGGGAACTCAAGGGGGGAAAGGTGGGGGTGGAGGGGTGAGGATGAGTAGGAGAGAAACATAAGGTTGCATAGTTTGGTGGGAGAAGGCACGGGGAGTGGGGGGTGGGGGGGAGTGGGAAGATCCAAGTGAAAAGACCAGGTAATGACAGGCAAGGTCCAATAGTGATTAATTTTATAAAACATAATGCATGAGAATGATGTATGAAACACAGTATTAATGAGAAATAGTGTGAAACACAACATATACAAACTTAGTAAGCAAACAAAAATTTCAAAAAAACCCCAAATGGTTGATGTTTCAGGCCAGGCTAGGCTCATCCAAGTAGTATTTCTCAGCACTCACAGTCAGTCCTTTTTCCTCCCAGCCAGGACTCACAAACTCTCTCCCCTAAAGAAGACTTCATATCTCTTCTTGTTTCCTTATCTCTCTTACTTTCCAAGACTTTTTACACAATTTCTTATAGGCTTTCCTGCCTTCACTGGGCTGAGATCTAGAAGTTCCATTTATCTCTAAATTGATTCCGCCAATTTGAAAGCAGAGCAAGCACCGTCATAGAACCAACAATTCCAAGTTCATTTCCATCTCTGATCTGGTGTCCTCTGGAGCAGCTTCCTTCACATGCACACTCCAAGGCAGATTACCCAACAAGGCAGCTAGCTAACCGTGAGCTTATTGTACTTTCTTACTAACTATAGTGAACAGTCTCACACAGGTTTCAACACAGATTAAGAAGAAACACAAAGATTGTGTTTACCTTCTTGACTGCATAGTCCATCCCTGTCGAAGATTTTAAGTTTGAAAGGAGGCTTGGATTCTGTTGAAAGATGCAGTTGGTTTGAGAGAGAGAGAGAGAACAGCCATACCTTGCAGGTGAATCTTGGATGTTAAATTGTTGACTACAGGTTAGCAAGTATGAGTAAGCCTATGCTGCTCTTGCTTTTTGGCTATCCCAGCTCTGGTTGGAACCTACCGAAAGGCACCGGGCAAGACAGGCCTGACAATTTGCTTTTGAAAGGTTATAGACTTGAAAACCCTACAGAGCCATTCTCTGCATGTGTGGGGGCACCAAAAGTCAGAATCAGCTTGACTTTGATGGTAACTAACAACAACATCCTCACAAAGATCTAGGAAAGATCCTATACATTTCATTTTATTTGAAAGTATCTTTATTTAAATCTCCTTGTCCATTTTATTAACAACTTCCTTTGTGCCTGCCATTCTCTAGCTCCTTAATCCCTCAAAAGAATGTCACCTATTTCAGCAAACATACACTCATTCACGCCTTCAAAGCAGACTGAATAATTATTGGATTTATACCCTACAATAACCCTCTGAGGAAGTACCCTCCGATTTACACTCAGATTATCTCATCTACAGCCAAGCAAGGATTAGGACTTCTCTGACTTCCAAGTTCATAGATTTGCTCTTCTTTTAAAGCTACTATAAAGTACACAAAACTACATAAAACATACTAGAGAGATCTTGAGTTTCCTTTGATTTGTCATTTGGGGCCAAGCTGATGAAGAACAATACCTGTCCTCTCTTAGAGGTAATCGCTTTTTTTAGTGCATTTCACTTGACTTTATATAAATCTCTTCTGGAAGCTTTGGTTCGATGGCTTTGAGGAGTGTTCCACAGTAAAAATAATGGTGTCAAAGGTCATTATATGACACCAGCCAACTGCCCATAGCCATTCAACACTCCAACCAGCACCAAATGGGTTTTCACTGCTTTTCTGTTCAGTCTTTTCATTTCATGACTAAATTGGCCTAACTCAGTTATACTAACATGTAGTGCAAGAAAATGCCAACAGTTAATTAGAGTTGAGCTGGTGAAAAGTTGGGGGGAAGCTATGTGTTTCAATTATATTAATGAACACGCAAATGCAATCAAATCAAATGGATACGCATTGTCTTGAGTTTTTATAAGATGAGAATTGCATTTCACATGCATGACAGCAACTCTCTTGTAACTTACAGAATATGAGACTAAAAATAAGCACACAGGAGAACCATTAAAATACTTATTATTTGAGTTAAATTAGAATTCTATGAGGATGGTTTCATCAAATGATTTGTGTTATTTTAATTTCCTTTCATAATCAACCAGATTCAAATCATCCTACCTGCAGGTTACCAGGCTAAGCAGATGCTCCCTAAGCATCCAACCCCATTTTTTAAATAAAATTCACTGCTGATTTTTATAAGCCTAGGATCAACTTGAAGATAGCTGCTAAGTATTGTTTGGGGTTTTTTAAGTGACCAACTCTATATACTATTTCATTTTATTTGATCTTAAATTTAGGAAAAGATCTCTTGAAATAGGAGAAAGCGTTATGTCCTGATATATATTATCACTTAACAGCTGTCCTCAGAATTGAAAAGGATGATGCTAAACTCAGCTAAAATTCAAGACCTGCTCTTTAAAGTGTGCTAATCGCTGTGTGGAGGTCTGAAATTCACCCTCTACACACAATTCTAGTTGTTCAGCACGAAGAAGGAACTGCTTCATGAATTCCGTTTTATCGCCCATCCATTAGTAGCAGTATTTCTTCTAGCAGTTTTGATACTTGTGAGCATTAATAGTGACTGAATGCACCCTGCCTGGGAATTCCTGGTGCATTTCCTCTGGTATTCTTCTGAACTAGGTTATTTCTTAATGGGAAAATAAAATTGAAAAAAGCAAGTGGGACCAACGCTTTCATAAGCAGGAAGAATTTGAAGTGGCCTCAAATTACTACCTTCTAAAACCCAACCTGTATCCCAAAGGTAAGAAAGTTCAAGAGTACATGTTTTTTTAAAAAAAGTCAACTTGGGAAGGGGGAAGGAAAGGAGAGGGGGTAAAATGTGCAACAATGAATGAATGAAAATATAACTTTTCTATAAACTTTTGTTAAAATGACAATTAAAATAAAAATTTTTTCTTTTTTTAAGAAAGAGTACATGTTTTTAATGTTGTCTGTCTTCTGTGCTGTTCCATAAGTTTGCTATTAAAATACATTGTTGTTGTTGTTGTTGATTGCCATCAACTCAAGCATGACTCATAGCGATCCTATGAACCAAAGGCCCGAAGCCTTTCTATAATTAAACTATTTTTAAAAAGAGTTAGTTATTACAAAAGTTTTCAAGATATTGGTTAATGATGATGTTGTTGGATGCCTTTGAGTGGGAATCCTCTCCTAGATGACCTGGCACCATGTTCTTCTTCATCCCTCAGAGCAGCTGGTGGATTTGAACTATGTGCCTTTGTGTCAGCAGCACAATTCATTACCACCAGGACACCCCAAAATACTGTATAATCATTGAAATGTGGTAAATCAAATTGTATTCTATGTACAATAGGGGTGCTTGTCATTTAAAGAGAATATATTATGATTAATTGCACTGAGAATACTGGCCAAAAAAATAAGGCCCCAGGGATCAATGGGATACCAATTGACATGTTTCAGCTAACAGATGTAGCCCTGGACATGCTCGCCAGTCTATGGCAGAAAATTTGAGGACAGCTGTCTTGTCAACAAACTGGAAGAGATCCATATTTGTTCTCATTCCTAAGAAAGGCACTCCAACAGAATATAGAAATTATTGAACAATGTTATTGACATCACATAGAAGCAACATATTTATTAATATCATCCACAAATGACTAGAATAGGATACTGAAAGAGAATGACTAGAAGTTCAAGCTGGGCTTAGAAGTGGCCTTAACATATCATTGCTGTTGTCAGATGGATCCTGGCTGAAAGTAGAAAAGGATATGTATTTGTGCTTTATTGACTATGCAAGGGCATTTGATTGTGTGGATGATAACAAATTATGGCTAATTTGAGAAGAACAGGAATCCCAGAATTCTTAATTATATTCATGTGAAACCCAGTCCTAGACCAAAAAGGTATTGTCCAAACCGAGCAAGGGAATACTGTATGGCTTAAAATCAGAAAAAGTGTGTGCCAGTGTTGTATCCTTTGTCCATACCTATTCAATGCGCAGGCTGAACAAATCATGCAAGAAGCTGGACTCTGTAGAGAATAATGTATCATTATCAGCAGAAGATCAAAGAGACTACAGCCTTCAATATAGGTAAAACATCAGAAAACAAAAATTCTCAATACTGGACCAATAGTTAACATCATAGTAGATGGACAAAGATTGATATTGTCAACTATTTCATTTTACTTGGATCCACAATCAATTCCCTTGGTACCAACAGTCAGGAGATCAGCAGACAAACTGCACTGGGAAATTCCACAGTCAGGGATCTCTCCAAATCACTGAGAAGCAATGACATCAGTGCACTTGACTAAAGCTATTTCAATCAGTTGTTATGCTTCTGAAAGCTGGACAATGAATAAGGATGACAGGAGGAGAATTGATGACTTTGAGCTGTGGTGTTGGATAATAGTACTGAATATCCCATGGATTGCCAAAAGAACAAACAGATATGTCTTGGGGAAAGTGCAGCCAGAATGCTCCTTGGAGGCAAAGATGACAATGTTTCATCTCACATACTTTGGGCATATTATTAGGAGAGGTTATTCTTTGGAAAAGGACAACATGCTTGGAAAGGTGGAGGATAGGTGAAAGAGAGGAAGACCCTCAATCAGATGAATTAACACAATGACTGCAGAAATGGTTTCAAGTATGTTAGAAATGATGGAGCTAGGATAAAGTTTAGATCTGTTGTTCGCTATGAGTCATACACGACTCGACAGCACCTGATAAAGCATTATGATGAATCATTTGGGAGCTTAAGTGACTTCAGGTAAGAAAATGTGCTGCCAACTCAAAGGCAGGTGGTTTGAATCCACCAGCTTCTCTCTGGGAGAAAGATGGGCAATCTCCTCCTGGGTAATTTACAGCTTCTGTAAACCCATTGGAGGGTCGCATATGAGTCATTCTGACTCAATGGAACACAACAACAACAACAACCATTTGATGAAGCAGAGAACTCTTGAAAAGGGGAAACATTATCCATTTAAAGTATCCTTATCAAGAAAACAGAATAACATGGGTGGACTAAAGCCCATGGTGGGATTTTTTTTTTTAAGATCATAAAAAACAACTAAATTTCTATTAAGTAGGAGTTAGTTTGGTTTACGTATTTTTTACCATACATATTCATGAACCTCCATAATTAGATATTAACAGAGCAGTTGCGGTGGTTGTTATTATGCACCATGGAGTCAAAAGCTATTCATCGCTGCCCCTGTAGAGGCAGTAAACCACATGGGAGGAGATTGCCCATCCTTCTCCCTCACAGAGCAGTGGACACCCTGATTAACACCTTTATTTCATATATGAGTGGGGAAATGAGGCTTAAAGAGAGAAGAGCACACACAAAAATATAAAAGTATGAAAACAGCATAAATGCTGGAAAGTTCAAGTTCAGAGGCCTTCATAATCAGACTTTACCCAGTTTTCAACCTCCTCCCTACGTACTATCCTATGGGCTTGTCATGTTCCAAATATGCCATGACTGAGCTGTGATACTGGTGGTTATGTTTCTTCCTGGAACTCCCTTCCCTCCATTCTGGGACTTCCAAATGTCTGCTATTTTTTCACTAAATTCATTCGTGTCAGTGCCATCAAGTCAAAACTGAATCATAGCTGACTACCCAGCAGGTTTTCAGAGGCTGTAACTCACACAGGAGGAGACTGACCATCTTTCTCCCATGAAGCAACTGGTGGCTTTAAACCTTGTGTCTTTGCACTGGGAGCACAAGGCCTTACCCACAATGTCAGGAGAGCTCCCTGTTTGTTTATGAGTCATGAGAATTAGACACCAACAAAATGATAGCTAAAGAAAGGTGATGTTCTCCTCTTTGATTAAACCCATTGTCACCAAGTCAATTCCAACTCATAGTGACTTTAAGAGCAGAACTTCCCCATCTGGTTTCCAAGACTGGAAATCTTTACAGAAGCAGATTGTTGTATATTTCTCCTGAGGAGCAATTGGTAGGTTCAAATCAATAGTCTTTCCACTAGCAGTCAAGCACTCAACCACAGTGTTACCTGGGTTCTTTTAAGCATGTGTTGTTGTTGTTGTTTATTACCATCAAGTCAGAAGGCAATAAATAGCATAGGAAGAGCATGCCCATCCTTTTTTCCCATGGGGCATCTGGTTGATTCAAACCACTTGCTTTTAGGATTGCAGCATAGTTTCTTACCACGTGGCCTATAGAGTGGTGTTAACATGCAATACTTACCTTCTTACAATAGCATAATCCTTAGTCTAGGCTTCTAAAGAGTGAACTAATATTCAAAAGTTCTCTTACAGAGAAGAAAGACAGGATTTAATATTGGGGTCACAACTTATAATATCTGCCATATTAAATACTTAACTGTGGCTTAAGAAGTTGATTCTCACAGTGAGGTGAAAAACGAACCAAAAGATGCAAATCAAGAACAAGAAGAATAGTTGAGAAATTTCGGTGATGCAATGGTATTTAAAAACAACTCCACTCTTGCTGAGTGTTTACTGTGAGCCAGCCACTACAGTAAGATCTTTGACAGTTTTAGATCATTTTTTTTAAAGTTGCATTAGAGTTCAAATTTTAATAAAGTATTTATCCTAATCTGGGGTGACTGTTGCTGTTGTTGTTGTCAGCTACAACTCATAGTAACCCTATGAACAACAGATGGAAACTTGAGCCATCCTGATGATCTTCACCACGCTCCAGCCCATATTTACAGACACTGCATCAATCCATCTCTTGAGGGTCTTCTTCTCTTTCTCTGACCCTCTACATTTTCCAGCATGATGTCTTTTTCCAAAGACTGGCTCCACCTGAACACATGATCAACATATATGAGACCAAATGTCAACATCATTGCCTCAATGGAGCACTCTGGTTGTACTTTCTCCAAGACACATATTTTTTTCTTTTGGAAGTCCATGGAATATTCAGCACTCTTTTCCAATACCACCAATTCAAAGGCATCAATTCTTCTGTCATCATTATTCACTACTTAGCTTTCACATGTATAGAAAATGACTGAAAAACACCATGACTTGGATAAGGCACATCTTAATATTTAAACTGGCATCCTTACTCTTCAGCAATTTAAAGAATTCCTTGGCATATTTTCCCAATGCAACCTGTCTTCTGATTTCTTGACTGCTGCTACTATGAATGTTGATTGTGAACCCAAATTAAATAAAATCATCGGCAACCTGAATCTTTTCTCCATCTATCAGGATACTGCCTATTAGTCCAGTGATGAGGATCTTTGTTTTCTTGATGTTGAAATGTAATACATATTCAAGATTATAGTCTTTGATCTTCTGCAGTAAGTATCTCAAGTCTCCCTTGCTTTCTCTGCAAGAAAGGTTATGTCATTTGCATAAATCAGATTGTTGGTGAGTCTTCCTCCAATCCTGATGCCACATTCTTCTTCACAGTCCAGCTTGTCAAATCATCTGCTCAGCGTACAGGTAGATTGAACACTAACTTGTCACTGTGAAGTCAGAACCAATGCATAGCTGACTCTCTAGCAGGTTTTTAGAATCTGTAAGTTGCACTAGAGGAGATTGCCCATCTTTTTCCATCAGAGTGGCTGGTGGATTTGAACCACCAGAGAGGCTTGGCCTTTGGGTTAGCTGCCACCAGAGCTCCCTTGCACTTGATCCTCACTCCCCCTACCTTTTGCCATCAAATTGGAACTAATTCTTGGCTGGCACTATGTGGTTTTCAATGCTCTCAATTGCATGGGAGAAGACTGCCCTTCTTTTTCCCATGAAACCACTGGTGGATTTGAACCACCAGAGAGGTGTAGTCTTCAGGTTGCCAGTACATCTGCCCAAAGAATGTTTCTTGAATGCTTCACAGGATTAGTTCTGATCTAGGTGAGGAAAATCACATAACAGGAAGAGATACTGACTGAATGGAGGAGTAATTAACAAAATAGTACACAGATTTGGCCCATCGATTCTGACTCTACATTAGGAAAATAAAGACAATGTTTTTTTCCAAAACATGAGGGAAAGAAGCTGACTGCCATTCTTCTCATCTACTATACTTTTCCTGTCATTTGAATTGGCTTATTGCTTTTTTAGTGTTACCTGGGAATGTCTCCAAGATTCAAGCCAATTACTTCCTTCAGTCCTAGAGAAAACAACATAAAACCAGAAGAGTTTATATTGCCTAAATATAAGCTTCCCTGGCAAGTCTTGGATGAAGGAGGTAAAAGTAGTTGCTGAAAAATGCCCCAAGGGGAGCTCTCATTTGTTAAAATAAAAACAGTACCTGACAGGTGTCTTTTCCAAGGTGTCTGCCCCCTCCCTTTACAAATGAGGTAACCCTGACATCTCAATGAGATATTGTCTCCTTCAAAATGACATTTTCCCTGATGGTATGGTTCCAAACAAGCTTGGAGAGGTGTCTCCTTATCTTACAGTACTAGCAGGACCCAAATACAGGGAGGGCTTTAGAGGTTGTAGTAGACGCTTTCTATCAGATCTTGGTTCTCACTGATGTTAATGTGAACACACATAAAACCAACTAATTTCAGTGACAACTCCAATTCATCAAATTTAGACTGGAGTAAGTTCTGTTTGCCCTGATAATGATCTGAAAATGATAAGTTGGTGAAATAAGCATTTGAAGAGACTTTCCCTTCCACCTCAGCCAATTGGATACTTCATTTGTGAGAGGTTCTGGTTTTCTTAACTAGCTTTTCATTCAGCTATGTCAAGACTCTGACTGCCTAGACCAGTCAGCTAATCATAAATCTTTTTTGGGAGCAACTAAACCACACTAGTGTCAAGAAAGACATGTTATTTGGAAATGAATTTCACACCCCTTCCTTCCATGCCATGCAAACCTTTTAAAGGCTGGGTAAATAAACACTAAACAGATCCTGTCTTGTGAGAGAGATAGAAGTGGGCTTAAAGGAATCCTTAAAGGAATTCCTATGTAATAGGAATTGGTGGTATGCTTTCAAAAAATGTGATATGTTGAATATATTTCTACTAGTTTTCAATTTATTCCTGAAGGGAAAGCTGTGGTATCTTTATGAAGGAAAACCAGTATTTAACTAATATGAAAGAGAAGTTTGGTGGCACAGACCACAGGAAGTCAATGCTGCTAACCAAAGGCAGTTTGAATCCACCAGCAGCTCTGAGGGAGAAAGATGGGCAATCTCCTCCTGTGAGAGGGGAAAAACCCCTGGATGTTCTTCTAGAAGTCTGGTCCAACTGGTCGACAATCACTGATGAACAACTCAGTATGAAATGCTGCATGTGTTTACTGGGAGGATGAAGTATTACTAGTTTTTGTGGGAAGAATCAAGGCAAACTTAGCAAGCAGATAACAATGGAGAATCCAACATTCACCATAACAGTAGTGTTGTTCAAACCCATGGTGGGCCTTGATTGGCTGACCTATGAACAGCCTATTTGACTATATGAACGTGTTGTTGTTGTTGTGTACCACTGAGTCAGAACTGACCCATAGTCAACCCTTCGGTGGGTTATCAGAGGCAGTTAACCGCACAGGACGAGATTGCCCATCCTTTTCCCATAGAGCAGCTGATGGCTTTGAATTGTGGATCTTCGGGTTTGCAGTGCAACTTCTTGACATCAGGCCACCAGAGTTCCCTATGTGAACATGTGATGGTTAATCCTGTGTGTCAGTGTGTTCATGATCCTCAGTATAATGTAACTATTCTATGTGTTGTAGATTCTAACCTCCATGTGGCCTAGTGGATAAAGAGTTCATTGCCAACTCAGAGAAAAGCAGTTCAAATCCACCACCTGCTCTGTGAGATAAAGATGGGCAATCTCCTCCAGTATGATTTACAGCTGCTGAGAACCCACTGGAGGGTCAGCTATGAGTTCTCACATAACAATAACAACAACAGCAATGTGGTTAATGGGGCAGGATTTTAGACAACTTGGTAAAGACATGATCAGTCTGATTTCGTTAGGGGAAGTCTCCTTAGGAGTATGGTCTGCATGATATTTATGTTTGAACTCTGGAAAAAAGCTAGAGTGATTTTGGACTGATCTGCAACTGGCTATCTGGCTTGTGTCTCCAGATTTGAAGCAGTGACCGGCCACACATGCTAACTTCAGACATCGTCTTACATACCTTAGGCATGCAACTAATCCTTAGAAAAGAACTTTATGCTTGGAAAAGTAGAGGATCAGCAAGGGAATTGAAGACTCTCAAGAAAATGGATCGACATAGTTAGTGCAAGACTGTGAGGATGTTGGACAGAGGGGTCTCTACCAGTCCCAGGTAAGTCAACAGCACCTAAGAACAACTAAATCCATGCCCTGATATAAAAACAAAAATGTTCAATGGGCAGTAAACATGAACTACTCTTTTCAACTACTTTCTTAAATCCCTCCAAAGTAGAAAGTGATCTCCTTGCAAAAACTATTTCCTTTTAAAGCACATTAAAATCTGGTCATGGCATTACTAGGCAGGTACCTCTATGCTACATCCTGTCCCCCACTCCTGGTAAAGGGAAAAAAAAAGTGGGGGGGGGGATTCTTCTGGGGTCAGATCCACTACAAACCAAGCTTGACACACATGTTCCACCACATTGGCATCCTGGCCAGGCAATGAGGTAGTTTTACAATTGTTCTGGCAGACAGGCTAAACAAGTCTTAATTCATCAGCGTTCTTTGACAGCGGCTGGAATTGCATGTAGATGGAAAGTGGCTGCTCAGGCTGGTTTGCTTGTCCTGCAGCTTTTTCTCACCTGCATCTGTCAGGGAACATGCTTCTTATTTCCCTGGGACATGAGCGTGTCTAAACTTGGGGTGTGCCTGGAGCTCTAGAAATCTCTAGGCTCTATACTTCCTGGGGACAGCTGAAAGCTCTACACATCCACAGTCAGACTGACTTCAGCCATTCACACTGAGAAGGCGATGTCTCATTATAAATCAGGAGAGATTTCCAACCTGTCTCACGCAATATGAGCAGTATTTACTGTGCCCATCGGCCGCCACCAGCCTTTGAGCCGCTCTGTGAGGGAGTGAGGGGAACCCAAACCCAGGTGCCAACCTTCTGTAGCAGGAAAGATTTATCCCTTGGAAAATGGAGGCTATCACAGTAGAGATCCACCTCTTAACAGCTTTCAGCTCTGCAGAAATTGTTGTCAGGGAGATTGCAGGCAGTGTTTGTCACACAGAGGCCATCCTGTCCATGTGCTTTCCAGCCTGGCAGGACTCATGCCAGTTACTGGATTCCACATCCCATTTACCCAGGCTCCATGATAACCAATAAGCAACCGAACATACAAAAGAACTCATCGTGCCCATTAATGATAGATTCACACGGTGGGCCAGATGAGCCACAGGGGAAATGCAGGCACCTCTCCCTGAAGCGGGACTGCCAGCACAATGCACCGCCAATTGTTCCATCGTCTTATGTCCCTGTCCCGGAATTCCTATAGCACTCATTATCAGCACCAGGCAATTTAGCACTTGATTATATACTGTCTCTTATTGTTCTCTAATTGTTTCTCCACCCAGATAAGAGGTGGAGTTTCTTGAAGACGTAATTTTTCTCCCCTCTAACATGGTTTCTATAATTGCCTGTAGCTGCTTCACTTAAACCTCTGTCTAGTAATTTCTCTCCCATCATGGCGTGTACTTCAAATCTACTGAGAAGGAGGGGGAAATAAAAACAGCATCTCTCCCACCACAACACACACACAAAATAACTAACAGAAAAAGAAAAGTGTCTCCACAGACAATGCACATCAGACAATGGAATGTCTGAGATAAATGTCACTTTTTAAAAAAAACCAACACAAAAACTCCTTTGCCCTCCGGTCAATTCTGACTCAGAACAACCCTATGGGCAGAGTAGAGGGTCCCACAGGGTTTCCAAGGCTGTGATCGTTACAGAAGCAGGTTCTACACTTCTCTCCTGCTGAGTAGCTGGTGACCGGCAACCTTTCAGCTGACAACCAAACACTTTAACCAACGCATAACCAGAGCTAGCAGTGAAAAATTCAGTGTCCATTTGTCAGTCACTAAAACACCCAACCTAGTATAAACACCTCTTTCTAGTACAAAGCGTCTTCCCTCTTCCGGCTACCTCTAAGCTTATCAGCAGGGAAAGAAAAGTCTAAAATAATAAAGGTGATATATTCAGATTGAACAGTTCTGAATAAAAGTCAGTATAATGCAATCCAGAAAGCAATGATGGCCTCGTAATAAGGAGCTGTGTTGCCAACCGCAAGGCTTGACATTCAAATCCACCAGCTGCTTTCCAGAAATAGATGAGCAATCTCCTCCCATGTAATAGACTGCTTCTGAAAAGACCAACTGGAGGGTCAGCTATGAGTTAGTTGCAACTTGACAGCTTGATGAAGGAGTAATAAATCATATAATCCAGATTCCTTACTCCCGAAACTAGTTGCTTGAAGAGCAATCTGCATAAGCTACCAAGAATTCTGTTTGTACAGATCACAATCTATCTCCACCTCAGTCCCATCACACCAGTCATTTTCAAATGTTAGAAAAGCCAGGTGGTCCTCTTTTACCCAGATACTCCTTGAAAGGTAGAATAGACCTTGTGAATTCCTCTTTAAACAGACAGTAAAAAAGCTTGTCTTCAGAAACGCTTCAGTATTTCCTGGCTAACAGTTCACAGCAGTGCTTAAGAGCACACTCTACGTGCCTGAAGAGAGAAGCAGTGAGCTGGCACCAGGGACTCTTATGTTTCACAGGAACAATCAGATTAGCTGCTCTCTTACTGATGAATTCTTGTGCAGTGCAATTTTTAAGGAAAAGGGGAGGAAAAAAGGTCTTCCCAGAACATGTAACAACTCTTTGTTAATTACCTTCTAGTCTGTTCTGACTGGTGCTGACCGACATACAAGAGAATGGAACTATGAGTAGCACTATAACATCATCCCCAGCCTCGGCTGGCACTAGTCCCTGTGGTAACACTGGTGTATTTTGAGTGGTTCATCTTCCAGGACTCCATCAAACAAGATTCTGTTATGATCCATATGTTTCTTTCTTTTCTAACATTACTTATAGTCATTCAGATCTACCAGCAGCTCCACAGGAGAAAGATAGGCATTCTCCTGCCATGTGATTAATTGTCTCTGAAAATCCACTGACAGGTCAGCTATGGGTCAGGTCCAAATCAATGGTAGATAACAACAACAACGTTTTCATATTTAATCAGTAATTTTAAAAATAACGTTGAATTTTCAGTAAAAACCTTATACATGTTAACCCCAGGTTCTCTTTGAACATTTTATGTTTTCGGTCAACGTTTACACAGAAAACTAGTTTCTTCTTCAACAGTTCATACATATACTGCTCTGTGGCACTGATGGCTATCCCAGCAAGGTGGCAGCCCTCTCCCCATTTCTACCCCACCTGCCCCATTTTCACTCATTTCCTTGCCCTGTCTTGCTTTCTCATTTTGTTTTGAGGGAGAGGAAATATTGTCCATAACTTCATAAAAATTGATTTTTCTAAGGAGAACATTTCTCACAAGTTATTGTTTATTTTATAGGCCAGTCTGGTTTTTTGGCTCCAGGAGCAGCTTCAGTTTCAAATTAAAAGGTTATCTTAGGACACTTGTCTCAGAGCATCCTCCCATTTGTGTCAGGTCTGTTGTACCAAAGCAAAGGACCTGACTTACAGCTGACCCTCCAGCAGGTTTTCTGAGATAGTAAATTGCACTGGAGGAGACTGCCCATAATTCTCCCTAGGAGCAGCCAGTGAAATTGAACTGTGTTCCTTTGGGTTGACTGCTGAATTCCATGCCACTAAGCCCCCAGAGCTCCCTGAATAGCCCATGGCCTGTCAAAAGAACAAGCAAGTCTATCCTGGAGGAAGTGAAACCAGAGTGCTCCTGAGAGGCAAGGATGGTCTCACATACTTTGGGTACCTTGTCAAGTGGGGCCAGTCTTTGGAAAAAACAACATTCTAGAGTATGAAAAGGTAGAGTGTCAGAGAAAGAGAGGAAGATCCTTGGTGAGATAGAGTGATGCGATGACCACAACGGGCACAAGAGTATCTGAGATCTTGAGGGTGCCACAATAGAAAAAGGGTCAGGCCTATTGATCATAGTATCACTATAAATCACAATCAACTCAATGGCACTTCCCACACACAGAGTTGGAACCCAATCATAAGGACCTGTCTTTCTAGTCTGTCTTAGTCTAGAAGCTCTGTTGAAACCTGTCCACTCAGAGTGAAATTGTCAGTATTTAAAATATTGGTTACATCACAGCAACATATAAGCTTCCACATTACAACAAAATAAATGGAGGCTTTAAAAGTTAGAAATGACAAAACCCATGGTCACACATCTGAGAGGAGGACAATGGATAGGATGACAGAAGAAGTTGATGCATTTAAGTTGTAGTATTGACAAAAAGCACTGAGCATCTCATGGATGGCCAAAAGAACAAATAAATATATCTTGGAGAAGGAGCAACCAGAGTGGTTCTTTGGAAGCAAAAATGATGAAACTTCACCTCACATTCTTCAGGCATGTTGCTAGAAGGGGCTGCTCCTTGGAGAGGGACCTAATGCTTGGGAGGGTGGAGAATTAGCGAAGGAGAGGAAGACCTTCAACTAGATGGGCTGACATGGTGACTGCTGCAATGGGCAGGAAGTGTGTCAGGAAGTGTGAAGATGGCACAGGAGAGGATGGGGTTCAAATTTCCTTTTCATAAAGTTGCTATGAGTTGTACTCGACCCAATGGCACCTAACAATAAAAAGGTCACACAAATGCCTAGACAGACCTCCTTGAAGATCTCTGAACTCACAGAGAATTTGCAGAGAGACAGGTACCTTTGAAAAAAAAAAAAGGCAATCACATTGACCCTTGTGACCCATGGGACACATAACACCCACCAACATGTTCATTTGCAAGTTTCATGGGCAGCTGCTCTCCTCGATGTGGTGCATGCTGCTACCAGACTGGGGCCTATATAACAGCATGACTGAAGAAACAGGCCTCGCTCCACCAAGCCCACTACCAGAGTCCACTTGGGACATATGTTTCCCATATAATTATATCAAAATTCATACTACTTCTAAAGGATTTTTTCCTTCATTTCAGTATACCTTCATCACTGGAAACACATGTTATCAACAAAAAACTTCAGAGCATAAAATAATCCCGTCATGAAAAGGTTAAACATCACAGAAGGGCAACACTTTATACTTTTTTAAAGTGTTCAAATAAAGAGAGTTTTACAACTTCCTCACAGTTTGATGTCTATCAGCTTGTGCATTACAAAACTGTTGAGCATACCAAATGACTCATGCTTCTTTAAGATGTGTCCAGGTGGTTTATGCACATTCCTCCCCCACCCCACATCAGACCACCACATAATTTTGAGGGTCCCATACAAAATGAAAACGTGGAGCCTTTAGTTTAAAAAAGTAATTGGGAACTCTTACTAGTGGTAAGCATGTTGAAGTGCTTAAGAGAAAGTGTACTGATGCCTGCAAGCTATGCTGAAATACATCCAAAAAATAAGATGGCTTAATGGGTGAGCAGAAAGATGGACAGATGGCAAGTTGCAAGATAAAACAAGCATAAAAGAATATTGAAAGTAGAATCTAGGTGGTGACATAGATCTTTCAACTCGCTGCTTGAAAATTTTCTTAATAAAATGTTGGGGAGAAAGGATCTGTAGTTTATTTTTGTTGTTGGGTACAAAAAGCTTGTTTCCAACACATCAGAATCACATGTGAGAGAATAGAAATACCCCATAGAGTTTTCAAAACTGTTACCTTTATATATTACTTTTAATGTTTTAGATTTTATGTTTAAATTTTATTTGAGTGAAATTTTTAAAGTATATTGGCTTTTAAGTCAATCATTCATACATATTTTGTTAGTCATACATTTTAAATGATAATATTAATTATATACAGTAATCATAATTAGTTGAGGAGTTTTGTTTGATATTGGGTTCAAATACATTGTTTTTTCACACCAGATCGTTCCCATTTGTTTCATCCCTCCCCAACCCATCAAATTGTGCAACACTATGATTAACACCACCACCCCTGCCCATCCTCATCCCTCTGCTCCCACTCTCCTCTCCCCCCGCCCTGGATCCTCATACTCATTCTACAATAATGGTCTTATACAGTATTTGTCCTTATAGGACTGAGTTAGTTTACTCAGCATAATACTCTCCAGTCCAGTTGAAGGTTTTTTTGCTTGTTTGAGGGTTTTTATTTTATACTGGTTTACTTACAAGGTTCATAAAGTTGTTGGGGTTTTTTGGATTTTTTTTTTGTTTTTTTATGTGTGTACCATCAAATTGGCTCTGACTGGTACAGGAGGCGATTGTTCCTCCTTATTCAGCAGAGCATCTGGTGGATTTGAACCGCGCACCTCTGGGATTGCAGTGCAGTTTCCTACCACTAAGGTTCATAAAGTTTATATACATTATTTTTCACACCAGATCTTGTATTTTTTAAAGTTAATGAATTACAATGTCTGATCAATCCCTTATTGTGTATTGCCTTTCAATGACTCAACTTAATAAATGTCTCTTTTATCTATTTATCACATTTTCTCCCTTCCCATCTCTAGTAACCATCCAGGAATGATTCTATCTTTGTATCTTTAACTTTTTCTAATAGCAATATTATATATTAATAGTCTTTTTGTGACCGAGTTAACACAGCTCATCATAATTCCTCTAGATCCACCCATATTATGCAGTGTGATACAAATCCTTTAGTGTTGTATAATACTCTATTATGTTAAGGTACCATAGTTTCTTTAACCGTTATTCTGTTAATGGATACTAGAGTTGTTTTTATCGCTTCCCTGTTATACATAATACTTCAAGGAACTTGGTTGTACGTATTATCAGTTCACATCACAGTCCTGATTCCTCTAGGACATACACTTAGCAGTGGAATTGTTGGATCAAAATCACTTCAATTTTCAAACTTTAAAGGAAACATCTAGACTATAACCTTTACAGAAAAAGATTGCCAGGTCTTTTTACACAGCACCAATGGATGAGTTCAAACTCCCAACCTTTGAGTTAATAGCCAAGAGCTTAATCAATGCACCACAGAGCTTATATTAAAAGACTTCTGAGTAAAATCACACATCTGATATTTTCCTCCGAGTAGTATGAAAAGATGAGAGGGAACAGCAAAGTGAGATTGACCAAGACTTATTATTAGCAATAGTTGAACTGACAGAGTACAGGAGGATTCGTTTCACTCTTCTCTCTACTTTTATGTGTATGTTTGAAATGTTCCATAATAAAAGGTTCTTAGAAATGGAAAAACAACACTACACTGTTGTTGGTGGTGTCATCAAGTTTGGCTCTGACTCATGATAATCATTTGTACAATAAAATGAGACACACTGCCTAGTATGCTGCTTAAAATGTTTCCTCTGGGGCATGCAGCCAGCAGCAGCAACAGAATAGCTTTGAACTTCCAACTAATCTTTTACCCAGGTGCTGACATTCCTGGTACCTTATTCTCCTAGTCCTCACCCATCTGATACAAGCCTCACCCTTTGACTTCTGCCAGTCCTCCCTAGAAGCATGTGGCCTTTTGGCAGGCAGCCAGCAGCAAGAGAAGAATGAGTATTTATTTTTTCTGAGTTATTTTAGGGGGCTTTGGTTTTTTTTATTGTGTAAAACATGTAGGGGGATAAACAGGGGTGAGGGCTGGGAGCAGAAGAGTGAGGAGGGCAGAGAAGAAATCACACGGCTGCACAAATTTGGTGGGTGGGGAAGTAGGTGAAGGACATGAGAAAGACCCAGTGGGGACCAGAAGAGACAGGGATAATGGTAAGCATAGTCCAATAGTGATTAATTTGTGTGTGACTTACTTTTTTAAAAATTAATTTTAATGAAAGTTTATAGAGACTTTGGATTTCCATTCATTCATTGTTGCACTATTCTTCCTGCCCAACCTCCCCTGCCCCAGTTCGCTCTTCTCTTTGAAAAGTAAAATTATTGCATTGTTTTACAGTCCCTCCCCCCACCAAGTCCACTCCACTATGCAGCCTTCATTTTAAAAAGTAAAAGAAAAATTCTTTCATTGCTATACAATCCCTCTCCCCCCTCCCCCCGACAAGTCCACTCCACTAAGCAGCCTTCATTCTGGAATCCTGTCATGACAATAATACCTAATCATAAATACCTTTTAAACAGTTCTCTCCCTCGTCTGTTTCAATGCAGTATACATCATTTATCCCATCTTTCTCACTCTCCCCCCAACTCCAATGTCAGTTTCGTTTTATAACAGTGGCACTATGCAGTATTTTTCCTTTTGTGATTGAGATATTTCACTCAGCATAATGTCCTCCAGGGTCACCCATTTTGAATAATATTGCATGAGTTCCTTGTTTTTCAAAGCAGCGTAGTATTCCATTGTGTGAATATACCACAGCTTCTCTATCCATTCGTTTGTTGATGGGCACTTAGGTTGCTTCCAACTTAACTAAGAAATTGTCGTATTCACTTGTGGGTTTCCCATTTGGGAATGGGGTGCAGACTCTCTGGCTTCTTAATGCTGAACAGGGACATTGATGTGAAGGGGGAAGGCAAGCCCACTCTAACATCTCAGTTGTGTTCCTGGTTTGAAGCTGCATGCATTCTTGTTCAGTTAGAAGATGTTTTCCCAACATTTACTGCTCTGTGGACTGCAAAGTGTTTGCCAAGGTGAGTCCAGTGGGGATGGCTGAGGTTTTATCCTCCTTCTCTTCTTTAGCTGGCAGTTATATTTGCCTTTTGTCTCTGGAACTGGGTTCAGTGTTCAGGTCTGGAACAAAACTCAGTGTAAATATTACCTGTAGGAAAGGGAGCAAACCTAGAGAGAACAAATTTGTGAGTTACAAAGAGGAGGGTTTTAAAGGTGTTACTCACAGATGTACTGGGGTAGGAGGTGGACAAAAGTGGGTTAGATAAAATTCTTTATATACCTTAGGTACTTTCCCCCAGCAGCCTGAAGGCTCTCTCCTAGGGCCAGAAAGCACACCCCAGGGGCTAAAAGACTCTCCCTGGGGGCCAGACGGCATACCTGTGAACTGGGCAGCACACCTCCCTACTGAAGCCCCTCCCTCAGAGGTCTTTACCCTGTGCCTCACTAAAGACCATGGCCAGGAACAGCATCCCTCGTTCCAGTGCCACAACCATTGCCCCTTTCCCCTCCACCAAGTGGTCAGACTGCATTTCGATGTAGGCATCACTACTCTCCCCCTTTACAAATGGAGAAGGGGCTTTGAGAGTGGTGAACAGACCCTTCTGGGTCTAAACAGTTCTTGGCAGCAGTAGTCAAGAAATCAAAAGACATAGTATATTGAGGATATCTGTTGTCCTGGATCTTCTGTTGTTGTTAAGCATCAAGTCAAGTCATAGACAACTCATAGAGACCCTATCAGTGAAAGACCTGAACACTTGTATAACTTTCATCATCTCTCTATGTTCATAGAGTTTCTAGAGACAAGCTATTTCAGAAGTGGATGCTGCTCCTGCTTCCAAGTTTTAATCTGAGAGTTCCATCAAACACTGTCCACCATGGGTAACCATCATCACATTTG
Organism: Elephantulus edwardii; assembly: GCF_000299155.1. Lineage (NCBI taxonomy): Eukaryota > Metazoa > Chordata > Mammalia > Macroscelidea > Macroscelididae > Elephantulus > Elephantulus edwardii. Next base: position 44,329,074 of record NW_006399751.1, on the reverse strand, counting down.
TTACTTCAGTGTCATAGTGTTTAGCTTCACAGCAACTACGAGTTACCTCTGCATAGCCAATTGGCAGAGCAGTGATATATCACGTAGAAGAGTGTTTGACCAAAAACAAAACCAGGCCTGAGGGCCACAGATCAAAGTCCTTGCCCCTTGGCTGGATAGCATAACTCTCCATCCACTAGGTACACAGAGATCTCTCTATGGCTCAGAGTAATTCTATGAACAACAAATCTTTGCCCCATTCTACACCATCCCCACAATCCGAGCCATGCTCTAGCACATTGCTGAAGAAACCTTATCAATCCCTTGTGTTGATGATCTTCTTTTCTTCTCTGACCTATCTAAGGAAATCATATTCACTAACAGCAAGATGCTTTCTTGTATCAAGTCCTTTACCTCCTGCGGCTCCATGGTGCCACCACCTCTGCCCCCCACCCCCATCACCTGCCATTTCCTCATGTACCTGGAACCTGCGGCTGTTGGCATCCACAGCCACCAGCCATGTGGGGGTTCTGTCACACCATCCACAGGGCCCAGTTCCCACTGCCTGGTCTAGTCTAGGGGACCAGTGGGCTTTTGCCATGGTAGCTCCATGGGGTTGCGGCAGCGTGGGCTCAGTGGCTGGTAGCAGGCAGAAGTGGGACTCACCCAAGTTCTTTTGAGAATCGTTGTCCTCTTGATGTTGAGCTTCAGTCCATATTGATGGCCGGCAGTCAACTACTTGGCTGTTTGGCATATAGAAGTTGTGTGGCCTGTTTCAATGTGGCTTGCCAAACTCATACTCCTCATGATGCGTATCTTGCCACCACCATCTTGGTTCTAAGAATTTATTTTAGAATAAGTTTATTTTGTGGCAGTGTGGAGACTCATCGTACCAGCTGCGGGGCCTGGTGCCTGCTCTCCATCCCAAGTGAGGGGATCCCTGGGGTCCAGCCACAGAGGCCCCATGGAGCTGTGGTGGCTGTATGGGCTCAGCAATGGGGGACTGGGATCCATAGATCTCACCCATTCTTTTTTTTTTTTTTTAAATCTTTGTTCTCTTGATGTTGAGCCCTGATCCTTATTGAAGATGAGTAATCAACAGTTTAGTTGTTCAATTATCGAAAAACTGAGGACTGTGGAGGGCCAGGGCGACCCATTTCTATGCAGCTTGCTGCTCCTCCAGGTGCTTATGCTGTTTCCACCACCATCACGGTTCTCAAGAAGGATGACTTTTATACTCTGTAATCCCCCACAAAAAAAAAAAAAAAAAAAAAAAAAAAAAAAAAAAGGTCCTGGCCCAGATGGCTCCAAAACTTAATTTTATCAAACATTCGGGGATTAATTATTATCAATTTGACATAATTTCTTTCTAAAAATTGAAAAAGAGAAAACGCTCCCAGAGTTATTCTATGAAACAAGCACAACTCTTATACCAAAACCAAGCAAAACATTACCAAAACAATAAAACTGTAGACCAGTCTCTCTCACATAGATCCAAAAATCTTTAACAGAATCCTCATCAATAGAATCCAACAGCATATAAAAAAAATGACCAAGTAGGATTCATAACAGGTATGCAAGGATAGTTCAACATAAGACAATCAATGTTATCATCAATATTATAATTCATCATATTAACAAAACAAAGAACAAGAACCATGTGATCCTATTAATTGACATAGAAAAGGCCTTTGACAAAATCCAACACCACTTCCTGATGAATACACTCAAGAAAATAGGAAAGAAGGGAATTTCTTCATGACAGTGAAAAGAATATACCCAAAACTAAGAGCTAATATCATTCTCAAGGAGAAAGACTAAAGATGTTCCTCTTGCAAATAGGGATCAGACAAGAATGCCCACTTTCACCACTCCTATTCGATATTATATTGGAAGTACTAGTTAAGTTGATATGACAAGAAAAAGAAATAAGAAGCATCCAGACTGGCAAAGAGGTGTTTAAATTCACACTGTACGCAGATAATATGATACTGTACACATAAAACTCCAATGCCTTAACAAACAAACAATAACAACCTGTTAGACCTAGTAGACCCATTTAGTAGCATGGCAGGATATAAGAGCAATATATAAAAATCAAAAAAACTCCTGTACAATAACAAAGAAACACAGAGAAGGAAAATGAAGAAAGCAATATCATTTACAATAGCTAACCACAAATTTAAGTACTTGTGAAAAAACCTGACTAGAGACACAAAAGATCTGTATTTTAAAAAACCACAACAGAGATCTAACTATATGGAAAAAAATATTCCCCATTCATGGTAAAAAATTACAATCTTACCTAAAGCAATCTACATAGTCAACACAATTTCAATACAGATAATCAGATTCATTTTTCAAAGAGATAGAAAAGTCAATAGGAAAATTTATCTGGAGAAGGAGACCCCAAATAAGCAAAGTACCTCTGAAAAACAAAATTTAAGTGGGAGGCACAGCACTCCCTGACCTCAAAACCTACTACACAGCAGTAGTAACCAAACCAGCATAGTACTGGTACAATGACAGATAAACAGACAAATGGAACAAAATCAAGAACCCAGAAATTTACCCATCTACCTATGGCCAACTGGTATTCAACAAGAAAACAAAACCTATCAAATGGAGAAACAATAACCTCTTCAACAGATGCACCAGATGCTCTGCTGGAGAAGGAGGGGTAATATCTTCCTGCACTGCTCAGATCTGACTTGACAATACACAAACAAAAAATAATAAAATGAAATAAGGCTTTTTTAAAAAAGGCCTGCAGCCCGTTTTTTTTAAAAAATCAAAGTTCATAGAGTTTTAGAGGCATGTTATTCAGGAAGTGGATGCCACTATGCGCGCGCGCGCACACACACACACACACACACACACACACACACAAATCAACTCAGAATGGATTTGAGATCTAGGGGTAAAGGTCAAAACTGTAATGATCATCAGAGAAAAAAATTGAGCCAAAGTCAGAAGGCCTAGCCTGTGATAGAAATAGGCTAGGAAATATAGCCAGAAATCCACAACCAGGAGAGGAACACATTGATGAATCGGATCTTCTAAAGATTAAATTCTTATGCACATCAAAACTTTTTTTTAATAGGGTGAAAAGAAAACTTACAGACTATGAGAAAACATTTGGCAATGACATCTCAGACAAGGATCTCATACCAAAGTTTACAGGTCACTGCAGGACCTCCACAAGAAAAAGTCTGATAACCTACTCACAAAATGGGTAAAAGACAAGGAAAGATTTTTCATAGAGGAAGACATTTGGATGGCTAACAGACATGGAGAAATACTCAAAATCACTGGCAAGAAGAAAGATGCAAATCAAAACCACAATGAGATACCATCTCAAACCAGTAGCACTTGTAAAATTTAACATGACAGCAAGTAATAATTGTTAAAGAAGATGTGGAGAGATTGGAACTGTCATACACTGTTGGTAGGACTGTAAAGTTGCACAATTACTCTGGAAGGCAGTTTAGCATTTCCTCAAAAAGTAATATGGAATATAGATATTCCATATGACCCAATTATTTCACCTCAAGGAATATACTGCAAGGAAATTAGACACAGATGGAGATTTGTACACCAATGTTTATAGCAGCGTTATTCACAGTAGCAAGAACATGGAAACAGCCCAAATATCCATTTACAAATGACTGGATTGAGAAATTGTGGTACATTCACGCAATGCAATACTATGCAGCAATCAAGAACAATGATTTCGAAAAATACTACATAATATGGGAGAGGCTAGAGAGCTTTACGCCGAGTGAACTCAGTCTCTTAAGGACAATACTGCATGAGACCATTATTGTAAAAATAGAAGGATAACTACTAATATGTGTATAAATGTCCAAAGAGGGAGGGGGAAGTAGGGAAGAGGGTGGGTAGGGGGGAAATAAAAGAAAGTTTTAAAAAAATGTGTATGAATAATTAGATAGATAACCAAATTGCTTTGTAAATTTGCATGCAAATTGTAACAAAAATAAGGAAAAGATATTTCCTCTCATTTCCTGTTCTACAAATATATTATACACTATTTTTAATAAAAAGGAATTCATTTTACTTCTAGTGTTCATTATAGTAATATTGCTGTTGCTGTTATGTACCATCGAGTCACTTGTGACTCAAAACAACCCTATGTAAAACAGCTTTTTTAAAATTATTATTAAATTTTATTAGTTTTAATGAACATT
>NW_006399751.1:44315448-44324787 GCF_000299155.1 Elephantulus edwardii | reverse complement strand
CCAGTAAAACAGCTTTAGCTTTGAACTCTGCCCTATCCTGAGCCAACCTTATTGTCTCTGACACATCTACACCCATTACCCTAGTCACTGAGTCCCTATCTCAATCAGGGTCTTCCTCTTCTGTGCTGTCTGTCCTTCCACTTTCCCAAGCATGATGTCCCTCTATAAGAACTGGTCCCACCTTGAAATATGCCCAGGGTATGTCAAACAAAGCTTCAGAATTCTGAAGGAGCAGCCTGGCTTCACCCTCTCTAGGACAAACCTGTTTCTTCTCCTAGTAGTCCATGGTATATTCAACCCTCATCTCCAGCACCACAGCTCAAAGGTATCAACTCTCTTTCTATCATCCCTATTCACTGTCCAGCTTTCTGATGCATAGCAAGTAATTGCAAAGACCATGGCCTGGATCAGGTGCACCTTACTCTCCAGAATAGTAATGAGATCCTATTTGAAAAAGAAAAAAGGTATCAATTGTAATGTCTCATCAAATTTCTTAAACTATAATCTTGCAGTGCCTACGAGGAATTCTGAGTTATTAAATTGTACTTGACTCTGGTCCTAGGTTTGGGTGCCCCATTACAAAACCAAAAAGCAGATGCTACTTAGATATGCAGTAGTGCCCAGTTTATGCAGAATACTTCCAGGCCCCAATCCATGAAAGAAACTAAGGGTGGATGGGGATTCACTGTGATTAGGAACCCAGATTTTTTGTCTCTGGAATCACTTCTGCCTTTCTAGCAAAATGCTAGGACTTTCAAGCCAAAACAGAGCAAAGATCACACTTTTTAAATTCATCAAAATGGAATTTCTCTCGTTCATTCCCTGTACAATAAAGTTTGACTCAAAGAAACACCCCCACATTCTGATGTTCTGCCAAACCACCTCTGGCTTTACAATGAGGCCAGAAATATGACAAGGCAGGCTCTCTTCCAAAATCTTCAGTCTTTCCTGCAAAAGCTCCCCTACCCCCGCCCTCCCTCCATCCCTTCTTACAACCCAGACTTTCTTGTGGTATTTCAAAACACTTCCTTATGAACCTGGGTGAAACCTGAACAATCCAGGCAAAGGAAATCTAGAAAGTTGTTTCCATGCCAATTTGAAACCTAAGAATAAATTCTCATCCCTGTGAGTTTGGTGTGAGTTTTGGATGAAAGCCCCAAATGCCTTTCTTCTGCACCTAAACTAGTCTGCCCGTACTTATATAAGTGAACTACCCTTCCCTTAGTGGAAATATTATCAGCTATTTTACTATGACCTCATAAAAGTGAAAACATGAAAGGGTATCAGTTTAAAGACCAAGGCGTACCTGACGCATGTCATGGTATTTTCAATTGTTGTTTCCTACGCATCTGAAAGTTGGGCAGTGAATAAGAGTGACAGAAGAAGAGTCAATGTCTTCAAACTGTGGTGCTGGAGAAGAGTATTGAATAGCCCATAAACAACTGCCAAAAGAACAAACAAATGTGTCTTGGTGAAATACAATGAGGGTGATCCTTAAAAATGGTAAAATTTCATCTCTCATACTTTGGGCATGTTGTAAGGAGGGTTTAGTCCTTGGGAAAAGACATCATACCCAGAAAGGAAGATCTTCCCCACACAGCGAGGTGGACTGGCACAGAGACTGCGACGATGGTCTTGAGCATGGCTGAGATCATGAGGCTGATGCAGGGCAGGGTGAGATTCTAATAAGTTGTTCTTAGGGTCACTAAAAGTGGTGGACTCTGTGACACCTAGCAATAACATTGTGCTGTGTGTCTTCAGCTTTTTTACATTTTATTTTTATCATTCATATACATTTTGTTCCATGCATGTATATTGTGTCCCATAGAGTCTTTAATTTATATTTCATTCATTTGTATTGGGGAGGGTTCTCCTTACAATCATTTCACCAACAACTACTTTCATAATATAAGCCAACTACTTCATACCTCCTAAAGTCCCCCTTTCAGACAGTCAATTGCTGACTTATCCTTCCTTATCAAACTAATATTTACAAGCACGTACCTTTTGCTCAAGAAATCTCTGTTCAACTTGGAAACTTTGAACATCTGCATCTACAAGCATCATCCAATCCAGAGCAAGCCTTCAGGTTGCAGAAATCTACTCTAGCTCCTAGCATGGATCATCTTCTCTTCATTTGGGTGGCTTCTGGTCAACTTATCCCCAGTCATCTTGTGGCCAGGTTCAAATGGGCATCAGCTGAAAACCCAGAAGCCCACACCTCTCCCTCCATTCCAGCCCTGTTGGTCTCCTCACACAGCCCTATACCCTACATGAGGCTAAGTCAAGCCAACAAGCCAGGGGTCCTCACAACTCTATGCTACTCAAGCCACCTTCCCTGCTCACCCACACATGTGTGCATGCTAGGTGGGCAGCACTGAAGGAACATGCCCAAGCTCAGCCCATTTCTCCATTGTTGTATTTCTTCCATTTTCACTCCTGTGGATCTAGGTGATTACTATGAGTGAGCACACTCCAACCTCAAGTCTTGTGTAAACAACTTCCCAGAGGGCTGATGTACTTGAGTGATAGATTTCAGGGAGGGTGGAGAGGAATGATGAGCCAGAAAGGAACTGATGGTTCTGTGAGTGATTCAGCTCTGTCATGCTGGAAAGCTGAACATCAGCCTGCCTAGAGTCTAAGCAGGGTTTTAGAGGCAATTGATGTTCAAAAAGACAGAAAGTAAGTTATGGATCAGGCTGGCTGAAGACATGCAGCTCATCAAGCTAAGAGAGGGCACTGGAGATGCTTGTCTTGGGTTTGGGCCTCATCATCTCCATTTTCTGGCTAGCTGACTTTAAGTAAGCATCCTGACTTCTCTGTACTTGCTGCTTCATCTATAAAGTGAGGATAATGCCAATCAATGTATATTAAGCATGTATCATGCTATGGATTGAATTGTGTTCCACAACATGACATATTGCAGCCCTAAGCCTCTGTATGTTAATGTGACCTTGCCTGGAAATATGATCTTTGAAGATGTTATCAGTTCACATGAGGTCACACTGGAGGAAAGTGAGTCACAGTCCATTAAAAATGGTGAACTTATAAAAGAGAGAGACATTCAGAGGAAAGAGGGTCATGCAACCACAGAGACAAAGATTAGCGTGATGTGCCTACAATCCAAGAATACCTGAGACAGTCAGCCTGATCCAAATCTTAATCTTTTCCATTACTTGCTATGCAGCTGAAAGTGGGACGATGAATAACGATGAAAGAAGAATGAATGCCTTTGAGTTGTGGTGTTGGAGAAGAGTGCTAAATATCCCATGGATTGTCAAAAAGGATGGTACAGCCAGAGTGCTCCTTGGAGGCAAGGATAGTGCAACTTCATCGCACATACTTTGCACATATTATCATGAGGGGCCAGTCCTTGGAAAAGGATATTATGCTGGGAAAGGTTAGAGAAAGAGAAGACAACCCTCAACAGGATGGATTGACATAGTGACTGTACAGATGGGCTCAAGTATGTCAGGGACCGTCAGGATGGCACTGGATGGGGCAGGGTTCAGATCCGTTGTTCACAGAGTCATTATGAGTCATAGGTGACTCGATGGTATATAACAACAATTAGAGTTAGGAGACACAAGAAAGCACTGATCCTGTCCTAAAGGACCCTTCAGGGAGCACAAGACCTTGCCAATACCCTGAATTCTGACTTCTGGGTGTCAAAGTATGAGACAATAAATTTCTGTTCTGATAAGCTACCCCATTTGTAGTTCTTTGTTACAGCATCCTGAAGAGACTAATATACACCATAAGTCAGACACTGTGCTATGAGCCATGGTCTTCACAACAACCAGATATGCAGATGTCTTATTTTGCACACTCTAAGAAGCTGAGTAAGTTTCTCAAAGTCACAAAGCTACCATCACAATTTAGACAATTCAATTTTAAAATCCACTCAGTAAATAATTCCCAAAACTAAAATCCACTATTGTCAGGTCAATGTCAACTCATAGTGACCCTCCATCAAATTTCTGAGGTTCATAATCTTTACAGGAAGAGATTGCTCAACTTTCTCCTGAGAAGCAATTGGTGGATTCAAATACAGCTAGGTCTCCTAAACTCCTTTCTTGGGATGATGTTGCAATAAAGATCAGTAAATAGATCTTCTGGGCAATTAATAACAATAAATTGTAAAGCAATAGCTACAGGAGCTGACTTTCTTTGCCTAAGAATGGATCACGAATGGGCACTTCCCATGGCTAAATTAGATATAAGCTAAACTGGAAGTGAGAAGGTGGCCAGGGCACAGGAGTGGTCATCCAAAATGGTGAAACCACAAAGATCAGCAAAAGATACCAGTATGACCTCCCAGAACCAGGCAAATAGTCTGAAGCATGCTAACAGGAAGTGCTTTACTATAGCCAAAAGCAAGTGCCTTCTTCAGGGAGCCCTATTATGGTCAATTGTTCATTGGAAATCAATTACAGAAATAGTACCAAATTATTGTTTGTTGTTGTTATGTGCCATTGAGTCAACTACAACTCCTAGGAACTCAATGAACAGTGGCTCTGAGCTGTGCCCTATCCTGAGATAACCTCATCTCTAACACACCTGACCTCATTACCAGAGTCACTGCATCAGTCTGTCTCATCCAGAATCATCTTCTCCTGCACTGACCTTTTACCCTTCCAAGCATAATGACCTCTTCCAAGGACTGGTCCCTCTTGGCAACATGCTCAAAGTCTGTGAAACAGAGCTTTAAAATCCTTGCCTCTAAAGATCAACTTGGTTTCAGCCTCTCCAGGGTTTGTCTGGAGTTTTTTTTCCTTGGTTTGCTTTCTTGGTAGACCATGGTATGTTCAATAATTTTCTCAAGCACCACAACTCAAAAGCATCCTTAGTCATTGTCCAGCTCTCAGATATGTAGCAAGTAATTGTGAAGATCATAGCCTGGATCAAGTGTACCTTGTTCTCTAGACTGACATCATTGCTCTTTAGTACTCTTAAGAGGTCCTTGACAACAGAATTTCCCAATGCAACTTGTCTTTTCATTTCCTAACTACAGGTGCCAAGAGTGTTAATTGTGGATCTGAGCAAGTTGAAATTGTTAACAACCTCAATCTTTTCTCCATGTAACATGATACAGCCTATTGGTCCAGTGGTGAGGTTCTTTGTTTTCTTGATGATGAGATGCAATCCATATTGAAGGCTACAATCCTTGACCTTCTACAGCAAATCCTTCAAGTCTTCCTCAGTTTTAGCTAACAAGACTGTGTCATCTGCATAATGCAGGTTGTTGATGAGTCTTCTTCCTCCAATCCTGATGCCACATTCTTCTTCATAAAGTCCAGTCTCACTGAAGTACCATACTAACAGCACATAAATTGTAGAACTTTGGTTCAACACCCAATCCATAGAAGATCAAATAGAACAAATGCTTCAGACAATAACCAAAGGACTTGTCACAATATCACCTGAAGAAGGGTTTACAGAAGAGAAGATTAGAAGACACATTCTACTCTGTTCCTGTCTCAGAGTAAATGCATAGCAATGCTCAACCGCTATTTCCTGAATCTGTGTTCCTATCCAAAGGTGTATTATCTGTGTTGTCTCCTTGGAGACACTCACAGGAAAAGACCCTTGAAAATTAAAAAGTCTGTGCAATTATTTCCATGAAAACAAGGAAGCAGAGCTGATGGGGAGTGGAGGGGAGTGGGGAATGCATCCTCCTTTTAATATGGCTCCAAGAGAAGGAGTATAGAAAACCTGAGAGAAGCAGGTGACAGGCCAAGGCCCATAGGATAAAAGAAAGCATAGTATGAAGAGCTTGCTGAGACTTCAGAGATGGACCAAGAGAAGAAGGGCTTGTGTCCTCTGACTCTGTCTGTAACTACTCAGGGCCACCAACAACCACTTGTAGACAAGAAGGGTCTGCAAGTAAACTAGTGCCCAAAAGAAAACAGTAAGTGATTACTATTGGCTTTCCACAGGTGCACACACCAGAACTCAGAGGAGGAGCTAAACCAACTGTTTACTTCCCTTGCCAAGTCATCCTTTAGTCCATACAGGGTCAGCCACCAAAGAGTTTCCATCTTCATTTGTCTTCACCACTTGGAGGAAGACATGAAAAATGGAGAACGCTCTCTCAAGCTGTTTAAATAAAGAGGACGTCAGATCTGGGACTTGGTAAAAGTTGAAGGATGACCAGGGAGCCTGGTGAGGAAGCAGGGAAAGCCACACAAGAAGGAAGAGATGAGATCTCCAGGGGACAAGCCTTCTCTTAGCACCCAGGTCTTCACCAGCTCACTCCTGCCAGCGTCCAGCAAGCACAAATTTGACCAGCAAGCATTTCTCCACTTGCTTCCTCATCCATGTCCCAGGGCTTTGTTCGTATTCATCTACCCTCAGCTGCCTACATGACACCCTACTGTACCGAGAGGCTAAAGAAAGGTCAGAAGAGAAGATGCCTTTTCCCTGGTACTGAATGGAACTTACCAGTTGAACACCTTTCAAGTTAGTTATTTGAGTCTATGGATAGTACACACAGTCCAACTTGTGGCTGCTAACTTCAAGTTTGGTGATTTAGACTAACAGGTGCCTCAGGAGAAAGTCTTTGCCATTGTCTGGCCATGAAACATCAAAGCCATGAAAACTCTACAGAGAATGGTTCCACTTCAAAAACATGGAGTTACCTTGAGTCAGGGTCCACGCAACAGCAGCTAGTTGTGGGGTGGGGAACGGTGGTACTTATACTTACTGTAAGGGAACTCTGGTGGTTTAATGGTAAGGAGATGCACTGCCAGCCCAAAGACATGTGATTTGAATTCACTGTTCAATTTACTGTTTTTGTAAACCTGTTGGAAGTTCAGGTATGAATCAGTTCCAACTTGCTGGTGCAAAGTAACAACTTGCAGTAGTCTGCAGGAGCTGGCCTAGGATTTCAATGCTCTTCAGAATGAAAACAGCAAGACAAATAAACTGGCTTTTTTTTTTTAACTAACATCCATCAACCTCTCTGCTTAGATGCAAATAAAAGACTGCTCCCACTAGATGAGGCAAAGCCAGATGAAAGAGAGGAGAGAAATCTGAAAGTCTGTCCTCCTACATTTTATCCATGCATTGAGATTAACCTTTTGGGGCCTAACCGATGCTTCACAAAGAACAACAACTATCCGAAAGTTATTTATTCCAATTTCAGGAATGGTGTGTGAAGAAAACAAGCAAACAAAATCAAATCTAAATTACGCTGCAGCCTGTCTTGCATCTGAAATGCTTACTTTCGTGTAACAAACAACAGTCCACATAAGCTTGATTTGTGGGTGATTTCAAGTGATTTCACATTTCTAAAATGCCAATGGTGCCATAGAAGCATAGGTAATGTTAACCATTTCTCTTGGTTTTTACAATGACTGGCTTGATAACTCATGAAATATTGAAAGAATCAGAAGAATTGGAGATTTCTATGGGAGAGCCAAATAAACCTCGTCAGAAGACAGCCCAGGACAGATCTATCAACCCGAGCACGTGCCCAATGAGCGTGATGCACAGACAGAGCAAACCACAAATCAACAAATATTGAGCACTGACACCCAGCAAAGTAAAACACAGCGTCCGGCCCGTGATTGCTCTCAGGAAGAAAGGAAAAGAGGCCTGTGTTGATTTCATCCAGAAAAATTCCTTAGTGACAAATATGCGATTCCACGTCAGCCACTGTATTCAGAGTGTGGTTCAAAAGATAAGTTAACGATGATCGTATTTATATATTCCACAGAAAATTGTTTTTAGGATGAGTCTATTCCTCTCCCAGCTACAAATACAACTTTGCTGCCCTTCCTCTGCCTGAGAAAATAAGTATATTCTTTTCTATATAAGGTGTCAGGCTAACCTGGAAGCGAGAAGAACTTGATTGTTAACAGGAAGCAATTTAGCAAAACATTCAGATTTTTCTCCTAGGTGTGAGATCGTGAATGAGCTTCTCCTTTTGTGTCTTGGTTTCCTCATTTCTAAAGGGAATAGTAGCAGACACTATCTCAAAGAAGGGTATGGGAAGGAAGAGGCCTGACATGTAAGGATTCTCAGTGAAATGCACAGATTGAACATGTGTTTTATCTGGTTCCCTTTCTGTGGTGGTTGAATGTTATCTTCAGAAAGATACGCTGAAGTCCTAGCCTTCAGCACCTGTGAATGTGACCTTGTTGGCAAATAAGATTTTTGCAGCTGTAATCAAGTTATGATGAATCACAGACTCAAAGTTCAGTCTCTACTCAACCAGCTGTTGGTATTACACCATACCCATGACACTCTTAGCAGATAAATTCTACACAACTTTGAGCCCCTAAAAGTTGAAATGCTTACATAGTTGAAATGCTTACTCCCTCCTGAATCACACTCCTACATGCATGTTTCCTCCATTTATCATCACAGCCAATTAATTACCTTCTTGGTTTTCACCAGGGACCCATCAGAGGCTCTTGGAGAGAACAAGGGACCATATTCTCCCATGTGATTTAGAGCTTTGAAAACCCTCACGAGGGCCAGCTATGAGTTAGCTCCAACTCAACAGCCGTGAACCTTGAGCTTTGAAGTTTTTAAAAAAAGGTTATTTAATTATTTCATTTTTTACTAATTCATAAAAGTTGCTCAACATGTGACATTATACAGAGAAAATCAGAATGGCTGGATCAATTCTTCCTTCAGAACTTTGATTCCTCCTCCAGTGTCCCTACTTCAGACAATGTCACTACCAGCCACCTCAGGCCCAAGTCAGGAAGCTGAGACTCATTCTGTATTTTTCTCTTCTTCATTCACCAAGATGAAGTCATCCAAGTTCTGTCTACCTCACAAATACCCCTTAAATCATGTCACTTCTCTCCTTTTCTACCCTCAACTCCAGGACAAAGTACTCCCATGTCTTGCCTATATTGTTGTTGTTGTTGTTGTGTGCCATCAAGTCAGAACCAATCCACAACTGACCCCCCAGGGGGTTTTCAGGGGCAGTAAATCACACAGAAGGAGACTGCCTATCTTTCTCCCATGGAGCAACTGGTGGATTTGTACAGCATACCTTGTATATAGTCCAATCTATTACCAAGTCTTTCTAGACTGGATTTTCCTCCTCTGATCTAGTATCATTACATGACCAAAGTGGCCTTGTCAAAACATAAACTGAATTATTCCACTCTCACTTAAATAATTTCAATGGATTCCCCATGGCAGTTGGAATAAAATAAGAAGTTGGGTTTCCTACTATGACCTGGGAGACATTAATTGCCTGGTCAGTCAGACAACAATTCCACCACCCACCGGATTCTGGACCAGGAGGAGTCCCTGCACTCAAGGGATTAGCATTTTCATGAGAGAAAGACCATAAGTTTGTAAGAAAAATAAGAT
>NW_006399751.1:44311428-44315348 GCF_000299155.1 Elephantulus edwardii | reverse complement strand
GAGGCTTGGAGAATTGAAGGAGATCTCTCCCAGGAGGCAAGAACTTAGTAGAAACCTTTTCTAACTATTATAGCTAAATCAGAGCTCCTCCTCGTCTACTTTGTCATTGTACTCTGTTTCTTTGAAGGTGCATATAATAATATCATCTATCCATTTATTTCCTCACCTATTTTTCCTGTGGGGTGTAACTGTTATAGACATGGAGATCTAGCTCTCTAAGCAGCAACTTCCTCCACCAAAATCACTCCAAAGACCAAAAGGATAGACCAGATAGCCCTTGACACGAGCTGAAGGTCAAGGGCAGGACTGGAAATGCAATAAACAGAACAATTAATGGTCTGTGTTACACATGTTAAATTCATGTTCAAAATATCCTGCTAATAAAATTTAGCCTATCACTTGTTTGTTTTTTTAAGTAAGTTTTTTAAATTTTTTTATTTTTCATATTTATTGTAAAACAGTTCTAGATACATAGCAAGACTGAATAGAAAGTATAGAGTCGTCATATACTGCAGACCCAGTTTGGCCTATGATGAACATTCCATGTTCATTATTAGCATTTTTCATGAGAGAAAGACCATAAGTTTGTAAGAAAAATAAGATAAATTACTAATGAATGTCATGAACAATGAAACGAGGTAATGTAGCAAAAAAAAAAAATGACGAGGCTTGGAGAATTGAAGGAGATCTCTCCCAGGAGGCAAGAACTTAGTAGAAACCTTTTCTAGAGTCTTTGAGTAGTGCAAATAGTTCAAATGATCATCTGCCCTTCAAAAAGGTAGAGGTTCAAGTGTATTCAAAGGTGCCACAAGACAAGACCTGGAGATTTAACTTCCAAAAATTCAGTCATTGTAAATGCTATGGAGCAGTTCTACTCTGACACACATGGGAACTTTGTCACAATCAATACGACAGCAATTGGTTTGGTTTTACGTTGACGTGGTGATTGTATGACATTGGGTGATTCCCACTCCTACTGACTATTCTTAGGCATGTGCCAGTTTTCCTAGGCTATTAGCTTCATGGGAGCTGGTCATTACCTCTACAGAGCCCTTGGTGGATTCCAATTACCCAGCGAGCTTTCACCCAGCAGTCAGGTGCTTAGACATTGTACCCTACATCTTCTTTGTTTCCTATTAACGTGGTGTCTAGAATCCTATCCACCTCATATTTAGTGGTGGAGCCTCCTTACACTTCTCTTAACTATGACAGTTTCTCAGAGTTTCCTTATATTTTTATGAACTTGACAGTTTTGAGAAGTAGTATTGTTTACCTGTCCTGTTGAGTCAGAACCGACTCATAGTTGAGTCCCTAGCATCACACAGGAGGAGATTACCCATCTGTTCGGTGGAACAGCTGGTGGATTTGAACTATCTATCTTTAGTCTGGCTGTGCAACAGCTTACCACTAAGCCACCGGAGCTCCCTTTGAGAAATGCTACTCAGGCAATTTGTAGATATTTCTCACAGGCAGAAACTGAAGTTATAGGTTAGGGGAGGAAAGCCACAGCTGCCAAATGTCATTTTTATCATGCTGTATCAAGGGTGCATGCTAGCAACATGGTGTCTCTGTTGATATTGGCCTTGAAGTGCTGTTTTCATCAGGTTTCTGCCCTGTAAAGCTGCTCTCTCTCCCTGACCTTTTTTTCATACTACGGAAAGAATTTACATGTACAACACACACTTAACCAGTCCATCCATTAGGATGGAGCCTCTACATCAATTATTTAGATTTCGTCAGCACAAAAATAGGGAAGAATATTGTGGGTAAAGTTGCTATGAGTTGCAGGCAGCTCAGCAGTACTTAGTGGCAACCATCTCCTCACTAGTTATGTACTCAATAACGTATTCATTTTAATATGCACTCTTGGATACTCATGTGTTTACTTCATTCCACTTTCTTTCTTTTGTTTTTCAAACTGTTCCAAGTTTGTCCTTTGGATGTCATCATTATGAATTTGGTTTGTTTCTTTCTTTTAACACTTTCCTACCTTCTGTTGCACTGCAAGATGTTGTTGATTTCCTTCAAGTCAAGCACGATGCATAGTGACCCTATGAACAAAAGGCCTGAAGCCCCTCTAACAACTATCAACTTTTATCAAAGTTCATAGAGTTTACAAAGGCATGTTGTTTGGGAAGTGGATGCCACTCGTGGGGCCAAACTGTAAGATATAACCTTGTTGTTAAACCATTTCCTTTTTGCTGCTGCTGCTGCTGCTGCTCCTGTTGTTAGGTGACAACAAACTCCAGCCCACTGTTGCAGTCACTCTGTCAATCCATCTCTTGAGGGTCATCCTCTCTTTCTTTGACTTTCTAATTTTCCCAGCATATTTTTTTCCAAGGACTGACCCCTCCTGCCAACACATTCAAAGTATGTTGGATCAAGTTTCACAATCCTTGCATCTAAGGAGCACTATGGCTGAGTTTCCTCCAAGACAGATTTGTTCATTTTTTGGACAGTTTATGGGATATTTAATATTGTTCCACAATACAATCCAAAGGTACCAGTTCTTCTTCAGTCTTCTAAGTTTTTTTATCTCTGAGATGCAAGTTGCTGTCGTTGATGGGTGCCATTGAGTCAAGTATGATTCATAGTGATCCTACGAACAACCTCTCTGAACACTGTCCAATGTTGTGCCATCCTCACAAGTTCTGACAAACACAGGCCCATTGCTGTAATTGCCATGTCAACCCACCTGATTGAAGGTCTTCCCCTTTTTCATCTTCCTTCAACCTTCCCAAGCATGATATCGCTCTCCAAGAAAGAGACTCTTCTGGCAATATGGCTAAAGTATGAAATAAAGTTTCATCATCTTTGCCTCCAAGGAGCACTCTGGTTGTACTTTTTCCAAGATATATCTATTTGTTCTTTTGGTAGTCCATGGGATCTTGAGCAATCTTCTCCAACACCATAATTTAAAGGCCTCAATTCTTCTGTCATTCTTAGTCAGGTCTTGTTCAGGTCTAAGAGCATAGCAAGTGACTGAAAAGAATATGGCCTGAATCAGGCGCACTTTAGTCCTCAAAGTGACATCATTGCTCCTCAATATTTTGGAGAGGTCTTTCACTAAAGACTTTTCCAGTGCAATAACTCTCCTAATCTCATGACTGCTGGTACCAAGGCTATTGATTGTGGTCCAAATAAGATGAAGCCATTGATAGTCTTAATTCTTTTGCATCCATCGTGATTTGACTATAGGTCCACTAGCAAAGATTTTTTTTTCTTGACATTGAGGGGCAATCCAAATTAAAGGCTGCAGTGTTTAACCTTCTGTAATTGGTGCTTCAGTCCTCACTTTCAGTAAGAAAGGTTGTGTGTCATCTGCATAACAAAAGTTATTGATGAATCTTCCTCCAATACTGACGCCACATTCTTCTTCATAGAGTCCAGCTTCTCAAATACTTTGCTCATAATAACTTGAGAAATATTTTGCTCAGGTTAAATAGGTATGAAGAAAGGATACAACCCTGATGCACATCTTCCTAATTTTAAACCATGCAGTATTCCGTTGCTTTGTTCACACAACAGCATTTTGGTCCTGGTACAGGTTTTGCACAAGTACGAGTAAGTGTTCTAGAATTCCCATTCGTCTCAATGTTAACCATAATTTGTTATGATCCACACAGTCAAATGTCTTTCAATTTTCAATAAAGTACGCATATACATTCTTCTGGTATTCTTTGCTTTCAGTCAGGATTCATCTGACATCAGCAATGTCCATGGCCTCTTCTAAATCCAGCCTCAATGTCTGGTAGTTCTGTATGTACAATTACAGTTGTTTTTTTTAATCTTCCTTAGCAGTATTTTGCTTGTGTGTGGTATTAATTACATTGTTCAATAATTTCCTTATTTTCTTGGATCACCTTTCTTGTAAATGGGAACAAATATTGATCTCTTTCAGTCATTCGGCCAGAGAGAGT
>NW_006399751.1:44308177-44309238 GCF_000299155.1 Elephantulus edwardii | reverse complement strand
AACTCAAACTTTGAGTTTGTTTTTCAGTTCCTTCACCTTGAGAAATGTTGAGCGAGTTCGTCCCTTTGTATTCTCCAATTCCAGGTCTCTGCACATTGTTACAGTAGTTTGCTATCTTCTTAAGCTGTCCTTTGAGATCTTCTGTTCTGCTCTTTTATTTCAGCATTGCTTTCCTTTGTTTTGGCTTCCTGATGATACAGTGCAATATTCAGGGTCTCATCTAGCATTTGTTTTGGGTTGTGTTTTTTTTTTCCTTTCTCTGTCTCCTCTGTGACCTTTTGCTCTCTTTATGGATGATATCCTTAATCTCATCCCATAACTCATCTGATCCTCAATCAGCATTCAGTGATTCAAACCTACTCTTAGGACAATTTTTAAATTCAGGTGGGATAGACAAGATCATAATGTGGTTCTCATGGAATTGTTTTCATTTTCTTCAGCTTCAATTTGAACTTGCTCATGAGTAACTGATGATCTATTCCACAGTCAGCACCTCTTCTGGTTTTGACTACTGATATAGAGCTTTACTGATTTCTTGTGCAGATGTGGTCCATCTGATTTCTATGAAGTCCATCTGGTGAGGGCTACATGGGTTTTTTGGAAAATATGTATAAAAAATAAATCGTTGAACATACAAAATTTGATCATCCTATTTCCAGCCTCATTTCTGTCCCAAGTTCATACTTTCCATTTATACTTCCCTCTTTGTTGTTTCTAACTTTTGCATTCCAATCACCAATTATCACTAACACAACTTGATTATATATTCAGTCAATCTTGGACTGTAAAATTTGATGAAAATCTTCGATTTCTCTTTCTTTAGCTTTGGTGCATATATTTGAATAACAGACATATTAATAGGTCTTTCTTCTATGCATATGGATAATATCCCATTACAACATTGTACTTTAGGATTGTTGTTGTTATGTGCTATTGAGTCACTTGAAACTCATAGCAACCCTTTATACAATAGCCCTGAAACCTGCTCTATCTGTGCCAACCTTACTTTCTCTGACACACCTACACTCATTACCCCAGTCACTGAATCAATCCATGTCATC
>NW_006399751.1:44305749-44307627 GCF_000299155.1 Elephantulus edwardii | reverse complement strand
TTCTAATACTTTATCTGTTTGTGTTCCTCTATTGTTCACAGGGTTTTCTTATTTAAGAAGTGGATCACTGAAGTGTTAGAACCCTTCGAAAATCGGCTTTCCTAACCATTATATTAGCCCCTATTGGGGACAGAGTACTGCAGACATACAGTTTTACAAATTATCAATAGCTATGAGATCAATATAAGAGAGTACTTTTCACACTGTAAAAATGGTGGAGAGACATTGGAAGAGAGATTGTGAAGAGAAGACTGTGGCACTGCTGTAAAGAGAGGCTGTGGCACTGCTGTGGAGGGACTGTGGCACTGCTGTGAAGAGACTGTGGCACAGAGAAACTCTGGAGATAAAGGTCACAGTCAAAGGTCTTGCTTGCTGGATGATTGAAAGAAAGTTAACTTTTATCTGCTCTTAGAGGCTTCTTGCATTTGTGCTGCTGAACTGAACCTGGACTTATACTGATTGAGGAATTGTGTCTTGTTGTAAGCAGGAGTGGCATCCACTTCCTAAATAACATGCCTCCAAAAACTCTATGAACTTTGATAAATGTTGATAATTATAGAGGGGCTTCAGGGCTTTTGCTTATAGGGTTGCCATGAGTTGTGCTCAACTTGAAGGCAATCAACAACAACAACAATCTGGCTTAGGACAGTTGGACTAAATCTACATTGTGTTATACTCTTTGCCTACCTCATACCCCAACATATCTCTCTAATAAACTCCACAGCCATAAGTAAAATCTGTGACTCAATTTGCAGCAACATTGAACCCAATGAGTGGTAGAAAAAGATGGAGAAGCATGTATTTATTTGTTCAGTATACTAAATGTTATTGATGGTGACAGTTCCCCTTTATGAAACTGATAAAAGTTAGACTTGGCCACTTCCACAATTCAACTACTCCTTAAACAATCGACAATCCTTCTGGCATTTGAAACACTAGTTGTACAGCTTTCAGAATCACAGTAAACCATGTACACTGAACTGACAGACAAATGTTGGACTAATAAGAGTACTAATGAACAAGAACACAGATATACAAGCTACAAAGTAATTAGCAGTATGCAAATCAATTCTCAACACAACAAACTGATAGATAAGCTGCATGAGCTTTGAGCAAACTTAGCAGGTAAGAAAGTCAGGTCTTGTAGCAAAGGGTCAGAACTTGTATCTAAATAAAATGGCAGACAAAGGGTGTAAAATCCTTTCTTCTATTGCTTCTACTTGTTTGCCCTAAGCCAGGCAAACTTTGAGCAAAGCTTAGTGAAGTCAGAGAGTCAGGGCTTGTAGGGAGCAACTAAAATTACCATAAGTTGGTGAAATCATTAAACTGTCATCATTGCTTTTTAGCATTTTGGAGAGGCTCTTGACAGATTTTCCCAATGCAACATCTCTTATGATTTCTTGACAGTTGCTACCCTGTGTGTTGTTTGTGGATCCAAGTAAAATTAAATAATTGATAACTTAAATCTTCTTCATCTTTCATTATGGAGGGGAGAAGAGATTGAAACTGTCAACAGCTTCATCCTGTTTGGATCCACAATTAACACACTTGGTACCAGCAGTCAAGAAATAAGAAAATGCATTGCATTGGGAAAACTTGCATTTAGGGGCTTCTCCAATTTATTGAGGAGTAATGATGTCCATTTGAGGACTAAGGTGTGTCTGACCCAGCTCATAGTCTTTCTGATCACTTGTTATGCATCTAAAAGCTGGCCAATATATAAGGATGACAGAAAAAAAATGTTGCCTTTGAGCTGTGGTCTTGGAGAAGGACATTGAACATCCAATGGATGGCCAAAAGAACAAACAGATACATCTTGGAAAGGATGCAGCTGGAGTGCTCTTTGGAGGCAAGAATGATGAGGTTTACCTTCACATA
>NW_006399751.1:44300250-44305354 GCF_000299155.1 Elephantulus edwardii | reverse complement strand
ATGAGTCTTCCTCCAATCCTAATGCCACATTCTTTTTTCATTAAGTCCATGTTTTTAAGTTATTTGTTCTGCACACAGATTGAATAGGTATAGGGAAAGGATACAACCCTGATTCACATCTCCTCATTTAAAACAATACAGCATTTAAAACATACATAGAAAATATATATATAAATACAGCATTCCCATGTTCTTTTCAGGTAACAGCTTCCTGGTCTATGTACAGGTTTTGTATGAGCACAAGTAAGTGTTCTAGGATTCCCATTCTTCTCAAAGCTGTCCATAAAATAATTCACACAGTCAAATTCCTTGACAGAATTAATAGAGCACAGTAAGCAGATTCTAACTTTAGACAACTCCAGGAAGTAGTCATTAAAAGGGATATTCCTGTATTTTATCCTTGGACAAACCTATTTCTAGACTGCTTCACTCCCTGGAGCTCCCTTTTATGGGACTGGTGCTTTGTCTCTCATATTAAGGTCATTTATTAGGTGACAAAGAGGACACAAAACCAAAGGACACAAGAAACGCCAGACTGTAAAAGGAAGGACACCTGTGATGAAGTTAGAAAGATTGGCATTGACTGTAGCTTCCACATTAGCTGAATGGTCTTGGAACAGGTCAATCCATTCTCCTGGGTGCCAGTAGCCTCATATATTCATATAGAGCTTTGTGGCAATTAAAGATAATATACATAAACACCATGCACAGTGCCAAGCCCTAAGTTACTGTAAAAGTTATTCATGAGTGAGAGGGTCCATTCTAAAGGAGGTCTCAGAGTCTGAAGAAAGAACAATGGGCTTGCTCCAGCCTTTCCAGCCAGCCTGGGCTCCATCTGTTTAAAATTGAACAAATGACTCATGAACTCTAATTTGTTCTTCTACTGTCACACAGGGAGGCTAAATTACTGTATTTTATTACTTTGTTCCTTTACTGTATATTTTCTTTATATCTGCTGTGCTTCCTAGTTTTGGGCACTTTTTCAAAAGCTACTTGTTCCTACCTGCTGTTTGAATTCTTGATGAAACCACCCATCAGTACAATGTACCTCACCCACCCTTTGAGATTTCTGTGTGGTATTCTTGCCACACTGCTAGTTTCATTAGTCTGGAGATGAATGATGAAATCCCACTTACTGTTTTGATTTACATGCTCTCTTGGTGCTTTTTTGTGTTCTTCTCCCAAATCAGTTTCTGCTCCTGGACAAGTAGTTGCATGTGGTAGCACCCAGCAGTAACCACCAACTAGATCAAAGAGCAAGTCTTGATAGGATGAAAGTGGTTGGATCAAACTGCTACAACTACCCCAAGTCAAGAGGGGTAACTGCTACAGTCAGTCATTCGAGATCAGGCTCATTTATGATATTTTAAAAAACTTTTTTCCTTTAAAAAAATCACAAAACTCTTTCATTGGTTTGCTTATAATCGTGTTGTTGTTGTTGTTAGGTGCTGTCAAGTATAACTCATAGCAACCCTCTGAACAACACATCTGAACACTGTGCCATCCTCATCATCTCTGACATACTTGAGCCCATTGCTGCAGTCACAGTGTCAATCCATCTGGTTAAGGTTCATTTGCCCATGCTCCACATTTCCAAGCAGGATGCCCTTCTCCAAGGAATAGCCTCTCCTAGGAACATCCACAAAGTATGCAAGATAAACATTTGTTATGTTTGTCTCCAAGGAGCACTCTGGCTACACCCTTTCCAAGACATATCTATTTATTCTTTTGGCAGTCCATGGGTTTGTGTTTTATGCAAGCACTCATTACATGGTATATCATTGATTATCGTTGTTGTTGTTATTATGTGCCGTCGAGTCGCTTGCAACTCATAGCGACCCTATGTACAACAGCCCTAAACCCTGCTCTGTCCTGTGCCAGTTGCACTGCCTCTGACACACCCATCCCGATTACCCCAGTCACTTAATCAATCCACCTCATAGAGGGTCTTCCCCTTCTGCGCTGTCCCTCCACCCTCCCAAGCATGATGTCGCTCTCCAAGGACCTCTCCCTCCTTACAACATGTCCAAAGTATGTCAGATGAAGCCTCAGAATCCTTGCCTCCAAGGAGCAGCCTGGTTTAACCCTCTCCAGGATGAATTTGTTTGTTTTCTTGGCAGTCCAGGGTACATTCAGTACTCTTCTCCAGCACCACAGCTCAAAGGCGTCAATTCTCCTTCTATCCTCCCTAGTCATTGTCCAACTCTCTGATGCATAACAAGTGATTGCAAAGACCATAGCCTGTATCAGATGCACCTTAGTCTCCAGAGTGACACCATTGCTCTTCAGTACCCTGGAGAGGTCCCTAACAACAGACTTTCCCATCGCAATATGTTTTTTTTTTAATTTCATGGCTACTGTTGCCAAGAGTGTTGACCATGGAGCCATTGGTTATCATTACTCTATGCCAATTATCGCCTATCTTTTTAAGTCTCCATTGAATCTTTCCCACTTTTCACTGCCTCACTTTACCCACTAACCTCTGCAATCCTAATGATTTTTCCCCTTCCCCTTTTTTTGTCCCTTATCCTCTGTCCCCTTTTGAACATTTATACATATCTTGCTCAGTTATCTTCCTATTTTCACAATAGTGACCTTATGCAATATTTAATCTTATGTGACTGAGATATTTCATTCAAAATAATTCTCCCTCATCTTTCCTAAATTATATAGTATCTTCTGAAATTGTTCCTTGGTTCTGCATGGTATTCCATTATGTGAATTTACCACAATTTGTCACATTTCTCTTTTGTTTAATACTAAATCTCAGTCTAGAACAATGTCTGATACATCAAAGGTGTTCAATAAATGTTTCTTGACTAGAATGTTGAATGAATGAATGAATGAACTTTTTTCAGAAGGTAGGCATTCTGACTTTTATAATTTCCTGCTAAATGTAAAAGTCATTCTCTTTTCCTTAGTCCAAAATTGGTTTCATTTTATGCAGTCTACCATGTTAATGGCAGCACTGGTGGCCTCATGGTAAGGATTTGTACTGCCAACTCAAAGACACAGGGTTTGAATTCACCAGCTGCTCTGTGGGAGAAAAATGAGCAGTCTCCTCTTAGGTGGTTTCCTGCCTCTGAAAACCCACTGGAGGCTCAGCTATGAGTCAGTTTCTACTCAGCAGCACATAATATCAACAGTAATTATGTTGATCATCTTCTACTCTGTAACTTGAGTTAAAGATTGAGAAGCAGGGCTTCCAGTGTTGCAGAAAAGGAAGGGAATAGAGCCAAAATTAATATTAATATCTTCTCCCTAAAAAAAAAAACCAAAACAAAAAACCTTCCTACTCCACTGAGCATCCATAGCCTTCCAGCTTGCCTAAGGCCAAGTGACATCTCTTCCAAGAAGCTCTCCCAAGTCCAGTGACTCAACTTCCTCTAAACCAAGAGCACTGATGACTTATGAAGTTCATTCACACAACAGATATGCTCTCTGAAGACACCTCTTCAACTGTAACCATCTCTCTTTTAATCTAACTCCTTTGTGGTTACTTCACTTTTCATGCATTCATGTTATATTTTCACAACTAAATTATAAATTCCTTGAGAGCAGAGATTATATATCATAATTCTTAATAACTCTGTCTTCCGTAGCACTGCCTCTAGCTCATAGGTCTATTTCCAGAGTTTCTTTCTAAGACATCACCCTTAACACTCTATCACTTTATATAGAAGTAGGGTAGAGGGAGATGAGAAGTGAAGGAGGAAAAGGGGAGAGGGAACAAAGCAAAACAGAAAGAACTGAACCAAGACAAGCCCTGACAGTAGACTAGGTCAAATTTCACTGAAATATAAGATGAAAAACAAAATGAAACAAAACACCCAGTACTACTAGTGGAGAAAGGGAGGTATTAAGAACCAGTTTAACAACTTTACTCACTGTTCTGTTCTTATATTACTAATGTATAACTTTCAAGGAGCTTCCTTGCAAAACACTAAAAACATCAGGTTTTCTTGAAAGAAATATATTTTAAATAAGCTGGAAGAGATACAAGATGATTTACAGTAACAAATTTTAAACGCAAAGACCACTGCATCCTTGTCAAAACATACATGACTCTCTGGTAATGTCTTGAAAAATCCTATACAAGCCAGTATAACCCTTCCTGGGAAGAGGATTTGCAACTTTCATCAGATTCTTGGGGGAGTCAGGTGCCAATAGAGTTACATAGAGACCACAACTCTGGACTAAACCCTTCTCATTGCAGACCAAAAAGTGCTGACCCAGAAAGGTTGGTTAAAATGTAGCCAAAAACAGGAGAACCAGAATTTCAACCCAAATCTCTCCACTTCCAGCTGCCACTGTTTCTGTGCACTTACACGCCTCCCCTTTGGGGTCTAAAGAGACTGGCTTTGTGACACCATTTGCTCTGACAGGATGTGACCTGTGGTGTTCTGAATGCTTTGCTCGGTTACATTGTAAGTGCCTTCTATTTGCCTGCTTCCCTTCACCCTAATGATGCCCACAGAGATGTCATTTTCTCACTTCTTTTCTTCTATTATCACCTTCTCTGGCCTTTGCCCACGCTCTTTTCTGCTGCACACGGCAAGTCTCTGGATGCCCTTTTGTCCTCTCATCCTGGTTTTATGAGAAGTATTTATTTCCATGTTTTCTGTATTTGCCTGGATGTATTCTTACGGAGCTGATGGTAAAACTCTTCTGTCTCAGCGGGAAACGGTTGCTCACAGCAATTACGCCCGCTGTCTTCCTTTTCATTTTCCTTCAGCTCTTGATGAGATTGAGCTTCCAGAGACCCGGTGAACTCGTTCTCAGACACTTACATAACTCAGTGTATTCAGCTATTTCTTTTTCTACCCATTCTTTTTTGTTTGTTTGGTTGGGCATTTGGCTCATTTTCTCTTCAAATAATTTGGTGGCTATTTTAGCTTCTATTTCCTTCACACCATAGGTGAGCTCTTGCATCCAAATGGGTCTTAAGATTTAGTCGAGTTCATATGGTGGAATGAAGTTTCCGAAATGTTGATTGCTTTGTTGTTTGCCTGTCTGTTCTGCTTATGTGAGTGAGGAGTGTGCTAAGGAGGGGAGAGTGTGTGTGTGTGTGTGTGTGTGTGTGTGTGTGTGTGTGTGTGTGTGT
>NW_006399751.1:44296663-44300095 GCF_000299155.1 Elephantulus edwardii | reverse complement strand
GAGAGAGAGAGAGAGAGAGAGAGAAAGAGAGAGAGAAAGATGCTGCTACTGCTGCTACTAGGGATAATGTCCACTGGAGCTAAAATATGAGTTTCTAAATAATAAATAGGAGGGAGCTCTGGTGGCCTAGTGGTAAGAAGCTATGCTGCAATCACAAAGGCCCATGGTTTGAATTTACTAGTTGCTCCACGGGAGTAGAATGAACAATCTCTTCTTATGTGATTAACTGTCTCTGAAAACTTGCCGGAGGATTAGCTACAGGTCAGTTCTGACTTAACAGTACACAATAACAACAATAATAAATAACCACTTCTGGATAAATCTTCAATTTTACTTCACCCACCCCCACTCAATTTCATTACCTTGTCCTACTCCCTTACCTCAAGATTTGAATCCAAGAAAAGAACAACTCAGCTCCTTGCTGTAGAGTTGAAACTAACCTATAGTTGACCCTCCAGTGTCTATAAAGCCACACAAGAAGAGATTGTCCTTCTTTCTCCCGCAGAGTATCTGGTGGATACAAGCCACTTGCTTTTGGGTTGACAGCACAACTCTTTACCCATTATTAGGCCACCAGATCTCCCAGAGCACTACCAATTTAAGGCAGAAAACAAGCTCTACGTACCAAACTCTGACTCAGAGAGGCCAATAAAGTATAGAAAAGGACTGAGAAAGAAAGAAGTGCCAGAGGAGACATCCCAGTGCTAACGGTGGTGTTTGGTATCTGGTGATCCTTTCTGTGGATGATGGGAATGAGAGTCAATGTGCTTAAGGAGAAAATGAAAGACTGATCAGTGGTAGCTGAGCCACTAGCTCTTGAAAGAAGGAAGCAGCAAATTTAGTATTGTTGTTGTTATGTGCCGTTGAGTCATCTGCCACTCATAGCAACGCTATGTCCAACAGCTCTGAACCTGATCTATCTTGACACAATGTCATTGTCTCTGACACACCTACCCTCATTTACCCTAGTCACCAAGTCAATCCATCTCATACAGGGTCTTTCTCACTATCCCTCCATCCTTCCAAGAATAATGTCCCTCTTCCACTAAACAAGGCGGGGAAAGGGACCCTGGAGGATTATGTGTGGAACTGTTAACCAAAAGATCAACAGTTCAAATACATACCAGCCAATCCACGGGATAAATAAGAGACAGTCAGCTCACATTAAGATTTACAGTGACAGAAACCCGATGGAAAGTTGTTAGGGGTCAAGATCAACTCAATGGAAGTAGGTTTGTTTACTATTGTTGTGCGCTGATGAGTTGGAACTTATTCAGCGCTGACCCTCCAGCAGGTTTTCAGAAGCTATAAAAACACATGGGAGGGAGACTGCCTATCTTTCGGCAGGGATAATAGTGAGCATACATTTGCTGATTAATTGAGAAGCTGAGGGCAGGACAGATTCTAAGAGAAGGCATGATGGCCCCCAATGAAAGATGGGAAAGGGAGAAGCAATGAGGCACAGTCTGACATTCTTTGGGTTTTCACTATGATAGATGCTTGCATCCCAGTCTTCTCCCTGTGTGCCATGGTACCCAGGTGAGCCTTGAACTTTGCCTGCTGGTGCCATCAAAATCTGATGAACATAAAATGCGTATTTTTGTTATAACTTAGAATATGTACTGGTAAATGAGACAGACAAAATGTTGAGCTGACTAGGCCACAGTATGCTGACAACAGTCTGGTACAAGTTTCTACCAGTAGAACTAAAAAGTATAGCACAATGTCAAGCCAGGATTGAAAAGACATTCTATGTTCAATGTAACACACTGGACCTTTGCCCTTATGAATTTACAAGATGGCACAGTTAACAGCCCTACACAAACAGCACTTGACATGGAAAGAGCAGGCAAATAAATTGAGTGATGACTGTTGAAAGCTTTCTTTTTTCAATTTCAATATTTTTTTCCTCTCTACAAAAATATCCATGGACTGCAAAGAGAACAAACAATTCACCCTGGAGAGGGTTAAACGGGGCTGTTCCTTGGAGGCAAGGATTCTGAGGCTTCATCTGACATACTTTGGTCATGTTGTAAGGAGAAACCAGTCCTTGGAGAGGGGCATCATGCTTGGGAGGGTGGAGGGCAGGCTCAGGATGGGGAAGGCCCTCTGGGAGATGGATTGATTGGGTGACTGGGGCAATCAGGATGAGTGTGTCGGAGGCAATGAGATTGGCAAAGGACAGAGCAGAGTTTAGAGCTGTTGCACATAGGATCGCTATGAGTTGCAAGTGACTCGACGGCACATAACAACAACTAAAATATCCACTTTCCATTGTCATGCCAGAAACTCAAGGCTTCAAAAGTTTGCCATGAATTCAGAAAGGCTAAGAATTAGCGAAACAAGAAATATTATTTTAGAGTCCTAGAAATTAAAAAAAATCCAAATCATAAATGACAACTTTACACATGGATCTCACTTTATGAGCTGCATAGGAATCTGATTGACTACATCAGCAGAATGTGGAAGAAATCACTGGAGAAGCTCAATATTGGCAGTCAAAACTAGGATGGACTCTGGGTCAGACCATCAATTACTCATGTGCAAGTTCAAACTGAAGCCAAGGAAAATTAAAATAAGTCCATGAGAACCAAGATATGATCTGACATATATTCTATCTGAATTTCAATATCATCTTAGGAATAGGTTCGAGGCATTAAACACTACTGATCAAAGACCAGATGAGCTGTCAGATGATATTAAGGACATCATCCATGAAGAAAGCAAAATGTCTATTACAGAGACAGAGAAGAAAGAAAAAACTGAAATGGATGTCAGAAAAGATTGGAAATTGCACTAGAGTGTCAAGAGGCCAAAACAAATGGAAAAGGGCTGAACAGAAGATTTCAAAGGGCAGCTCAGGAGGACAAAGCAAAGTATTATAATAGAATGTGCAGAGACTTAGAATTGAAGAATAAAAAATAGAGAACTAGCTCTACATTTCTCAAGCTGAGAGAACTAAAGAACAAATTTAAACCTTGAGTTACAATATTTAAAGATGCTATGGGCAAAATATTGAATGACTTAAAAAAGATCAAAAGAAAATAGAGGGAATACACAGAATCACTGTACCAAAAAGAACTGATTGACACTGAAAAATTTCAAAAATTTTATGAGTAGAAGACAATGGTAATGAAGGAGGAAATGGAAGCTGCATTGGAGACACTGGCAAAAAAATAAGGCCCCAGGAATCAATGGGATTTCAATTTACTCGTTTCAATTAACAGATGCAGCCATGGATACACTCATCGGTTTATGCTAGGAAATTTGGAGTACAGTTGTCTGGTCAAAGATTGGAAAAGGTCATATTTTTTTCACATTGCCAAGAAAGGTGATCCAAGAAAATGTGGAAACTATTGAACAATGTTTTTAATATCACATGCAAGCAAAATATTGCTGAAAATCATTCCAAAGTGACTGGGGGCGGGGGGG
>NW_006399751.1:44260460-44295683 GCF_000299155.1 Elephantulus edwardii | reverse complement strand
TGGACAATGAATAGGGATGACAGAAGAATTATCGATGCCTTTGAGCTGTGGTGTTAGAGAACATCCCATGGATGGTCAAGAGAATGAACAAATAAGAAGGTGCAGCCAGAGTGCACTCTGGAGGCAAAGATGGTGAGACTTTGCCTCACGTACTTCAGGCATATTGCTAGGAGGGGCTATTCCTTGGAAAGGGACATGATGCTTGGAATGTTAGAGGGCCAGCAAAGGAGAGGTAGACCCTTGACCAGATGGATTGACATGGTGACTGCCACAATGAGATCTAATGTATCAGGAAGTGTGAGGACGACACAGGATAGTACAGGAATCAGATCTATTGTTCATAGGATTGCTATGAGTCATACTCAACTTGAAGCTACCTGACAACACTAACAACAGGCCACCAGAACTCCTATATAAATACTAGCTATATTACTAAGAATGTAGGCTTCAGAGGTGTACTCTTCTCTGTGGTGAGGAAGGTCTCTGGGTCCTGATTGGCGCACCAGAGGCCTTTTGATGGGAGCTGAGGGGAACTTGAAGCATTGGCAGACCTGCAGTCATGTTTTAATTCATTTGGCTTTAGAGGTGATTGTTATTATTTTTTAAATGAACACTCCTAAGTGCTACCGCACTCTCTGTCATTTCTCTGTATTGAGGTAACTATGCATTGCTGTTATACTGAACATTGTGCCATTGGTCTGTCAAGTGCCATAATGGTTACACATAGTTGACAATATCTGGTTAGCTAACAGATTAAGACAGGCTTGGGAGCAGGAGTGGCATCCACTTCCTAAACATGCCTGTGGAAACTCTATAAACTTAGAGAAAGGGCAATAGTTACCACAGAACAAAGATAAAGTCTTTTATTTATGGGGTTAGTAATAGATGGCACTTAACAATAATAACAATATATATTGCAAAGCCCTTGTCTTCCATTTTGGACTTCCATTGGCTTCACGCTGTGTGATGGCATCTTTTTTTGGTTGAGAGTCTGTGCAGATTGTTTTCTTTATTTAAGCCTCGTGTTTAGAGTCAATAAGACCTCCAGGAGGACACTTGAATTTAGGGCCAAGAACTTGTCTCCATATTAGAAACTGGGTCAAGCGAGTAGACTCTGTAAGATGGACTCTCTTGTTTTAGTGGAGGGTCATTGTTTTGGTGATTTTGGTTTTTTGGGTTTTGACACATTTGGTGTCAAATGTGATAATGGTTACCCATGGTGGACAGTGTTTGGTGGAGCTCCCCGATTAAAACAAGCTTGAAAGTAGGAGTGCCATCCATTTCCGGAATAATTTGCCTCTGGAAACCTTATGATCTTAGAAAAAAGATGGAAGTTATACAAGTGTTCAGGTCTTTCGTTCATAGGGTTGCTACGACTTGACATCTCTTAACAACAACAACATATTAATAATGGGGAAAAAATAGCTTTAAGAGGAAGATGATTATGAGATATGGATTCACTGCACCAGGAACATATAACAAGTCTAAATTTATATTCACTTTAAAAAAATTATTGTCTGAAAATATTGGGGGAAATCATAAAACATAGAAATTGGTAAATATACCATCATTGTGGAATATTTCATTTTATCTCTCAGTAATTGCTATATCAAGCAGGAACACAAGTCTATGGATCAGAGATCTAGTAGAAATGAGACACCACGCTCCAATGAGTTGAGTGGACAGAGTTTAATTAGAGAATGTTCACAAACCATGGTGAACTCTAGAAATACCCATTTTCTGTTACCCAGCACTATTTTAACAGAAATATCACAAGTGGATGGTTTTGAAGAACAGAAATTTCTTTCCTTACAGTTATTTCCAACTGGAACAGATCCATATTTGTACCCATTCCAAAAACAGAGATATAGCAGAATGTGGAAATTATCCAACCATGTCACTAATAGAGAAATCTTCATGAAGATTATTTTTAAATGCCTGGAGCATACATAGACAGAAAACTTCCAGAAATTAAAGCTGGGTTTCAGAGAGACTGTAAAGTTAACTATAACACAGTTGATGTCAAATGGATCTTCACAAAGGCATTTGGCTCTGTGGATTATATATATATGGCTAACACTGAGCAGAATGGGAATTCCTAAACACTTAATTATGCTCATGAGGAACCTGTACCTGAACCAAGAAGCAGTTGTTCAAACAGAACAAAAGGGTACTGTATGATTCAAAATCAGAAAAGATATGTGTCAGGTTGTACCTTTTATCATAGCTATTCAATTTGTATGCTGAGCAAATAATTTGAGAAACTGGACTTAATGAAGAAATGTGGCATGAGGATTGGAGAAAGACTCATCACCAATTTGTGTTATGCAGGCAACACAAATTTACTACGGTGATCTAGTGGAAAGGAGCTGTGCTGCCAATCCAAAGGCACATGGTTTAAATTCACTAGATGGTCAGTCTCCTCCTATGCCTTTTAAAATTCACAGGAAGGTCAGCTATGATATGTTTTATGGTATGGTATGGTATGGTATGGTATGGTATGGTATGGTATGGTATGGTATGGTATGGTATAACATAATATAACAACAATACTTGTGGAAAGTTGACATGAAGTATTTACTGAAAAGACTACTACTTTTAAAATAAATGATACTTCAATAATAAGAAAACAAAATTTTCACAAGTGAACCAAAAGACAACATCATAATAAATGGAGACAACATTAAGGCTGTCAAAGATTTAATTTTACTTGGATCTACAATCAACAGCCAGGGTTTTGGCAGGGTAGTGGCATTTGAGAGAACAAAAGACATGGTATACTGAATAAATCTGCTGTCAAGGACCTCTTTTAAATGTTAAAGAGCAAAGATGTCAGTTTAATTACTAAGGTACATTTAAGCTAAGTCACTGAATATATAATTGCTTCATATGCATGTAAAAGTTTGGCAATGAAGAAAGGAAGGCCAAGGAAGAATTGATGCCTTTGAATTGTGGTACTGGTTATGAGTACTGCCTATACCAATGATTGCTAAAAGAAAAAACAAATCTTTTTTGACAGAAGTGCAGCCACAGCCTTCCTTGGAAATAAAGATTGTGAAATTTCTTCTTATATATTTGGGACATAGTTGCTCCCATCCCCAAGAAAAGCAATCCAACAAAATGCGGGAATTATCAAACAATACCATATAACAACCACCACCACCATGAAAATCACATGAAAACAAAATACTGTTGAATATCCTCTATAAATTACTACAATAGTACGTTGGCAAAGAACTGCCACAAGCATAAGTTGGAGAATTTAGAAGAGGTCATGGGACCAGTAATATTATTGTTGATGTCAGATAGATTCTGGCTGAAAGCAGAAAATTCCAGAAAATGTCTATTAGCATTTTATTGACTGTGCAAACACATTTGATTGTGTGGATCATAAACTATAGCTAACATTGAAAAGAATGGAAATCCTAGAACAATTATGCTCATGTCAAATCCATACCTAGACCAAGACACTGTTGTTGTTGTTGTTGTTATGTGCCGTCGAGTCGTTTCCGACTCATAGCGACCCTATGCACAACAGCCCTAAACCCTGCTCTATCCTGTGCCAACCGCACCGCCTCTGACACACCCATCCCGATTACCCCAGTCACTGAATCAATCCATCTCATAGAGGGTCTTCCCCTCCTGCGCTGTCCCTCCACCTTCCCAAGCATGATGTCCCTCTCCAAGGACCCGTCCCTCCTGGCAACATGTCCAAAGTATGTCAGACAAAGCTTCAGAATCCTTGCCTCCATGGAGCATCCCGGTTCCACCCTCTCCAGGATGAACCTGTTTATTCTCCTAGCAGTCCATGGTATAGTCAACACTCTTCTCCAGCACCACAGCTCAAAGGCATCAATTCTGTATCATCCCTAGTCATAGTGCATCTAATTCAGGCCATGATCTTTTCAATCACTTGCATGCATCTGATAGCTGGACTATGAATAAGGATGACAGAATAATTGATGCCTTTGAGTTGTGATGTTGGAGAAGAGCACTCAATATCCCATTGCTGCCAAAAGAACAAAGAGATATGTCTTGGGTAAAGTGCAGCCAGAGTGCTCTTTGGAGGCAAGGATGGTAAAGCTTCATCTCACATTCTCTGAGCATGTTACTAAGAAAGGTCATTCCCTGGAAAAGGACATCATGCTTGGAAAGGTGGAGCACAGGTGGAAAAGAGAGGGAGACCTCTCAATGACACAGTGACTACAGCAATGGGCTCAGGTGTGCTAGAGATTGTGAGGATGGCAAAAAACGGAAGAGGATTCAGAATTGTTGTTCATAGGGTCACCACGAGTCTTACTCATCCTGACAGCAGCTAAAGACAACACCATCATTTGGGGCATATTGTTAGAAGGAACCTGTCCTTGGAGAAGAACATCACACTTATAAGAGAGTCAACAAAAGAGAAAAATATTTTCAACAAGTTGGACTAACATAGTGATTGCAACAAGGGCCTTAGGCACAGTAGAAGTTGTGAAGATGCACAGAATTAGACAAGGTTTTGACCTGTTATTCTTAGAATCCCTACGTGTCAGAATTGACTCAAAGGCATCTACGATCAGCAAGGTTAGGGAACACCAGCTCCTCAGCTACCTAACACAGCTGTAACAGAAATATCCCAAGCAGACAGTTTAAATGAATGGACATTTATTTTCTCATAGTTCTGGAGATCAAAGGTTCAAGTTAGGGTCTCAGTTGTTTCCACTCAACAGTCCCAGGGTTTTCTTATTTCCTTGATAATCCTCATGGCAGCTGTCTCCTCTATGTCTGTATGTCAGTGTCTGTGCTTTATATATCTCAGAACCCATATGACTCTTGTGTGACTTCAAATGACTGATTGGTTCTAGTATAGCACATTATGGAAGTTAATTACATTATACAGCATTAGATGGCTAGTTATTACATCACAGTGAAAGTGAGGAAATTCCTCAATGAGATGGACAGACACATTGATCACAGGAAAGGAATAAAGCATATGAAAGATCTTGAACACGACACAGGACTGGGAAATGTTTCTTACTGTTACAGTATTGATGAGTCAAGAATAACTTGATTACAACTCATAACAATTCTACTACATTCTAGTCACAGATATAAGCATTGAAATTCCAACACATATTTTTGACAGACAAAATTCAACTCATAACACCAACTAAGGACTAGCACCTGGTCAACTAGTTACCACTCTTATAGACCTAAAGCTAGTGCTAAAGGCAGGACACCTGTGATCTTTGACAAAGGGCTGCAGTCTTTGCCAGAATGACAAAACAGGGAAGAAGTTAGATGAATTAATACCTCAATATTTCTCGCTTTCTGATCGCCTAGTGTCTACCATTGCTGAGCGTAAAAAGCAGAGTGGGGAAAGGGAGCCCTTGTTACAGTTCATATGGATCAGCCTCCTAAACCACAAAACCAATAAGGAAAGGGAACTTAGAGAGTCTTAGAGAGTGGACAAGGAACCGGTGGTGATAAACTATTACATATACAGCATGTTGGAGATCATGAGGGTGACACAGGATAGGGTAGATCTGTGGTTCACAGGGTCACTATGAGTCATAGTTGACTTGACAGCACCTGACACCATCATCCAACAGTTAAAGAATGCACATTCTTCCCAATCACACATAAAGTGCTTACAAAAACTGACCACAATTCTAAGCCAACAAGCAAGTCAACAACTTTCAAACACTCCACAGCAAGCATAAATAACCTGTCCTCTCACCACAATATTGTTCATTTGTGAAGACGTAGAAGTCAATAACAAAAATATGGGAGTAAGATCTACATTTTTATAGATGTTTTTTAAAGCTTCCAATAACTTATCAGGCAAATAAATAATAAAAATTTATATATACTCAGAGATTAATCATAATGAAAATGTTACATATGACTGGCAAATACAGCCAGAAATGCTCAATCTGAGACGATAAAATTGATGAATGGGACCTTTTAAAGTTTAAATCCCTGTGCAAATCAAAAACATTTTCCAACAGAGTGAAAAGAAAACCTACTGTCTGGGAAAATAAAACATTTGCCAATACCATTTCAGTCTCATACCAGAAGTTTACAGAAACCTGCAGGGCCTCCACAAGAAAGACTGATAACACAACTACAAAATGGACAAAAGACATGGAAAGACTTTTCATGGAAGATATTCAGATGGCCAACAGACACATGAAGAAATGCTCAAAATCACTGGCAATAAGAAATATGCAAATCAAAACCACTATAAGGTACCATCTCCAGTAGCAGTGCCAAAATTTAATAGGACAGCAAGTAATAAATGTTGGAGAGGATGTAGCAAGATAGGAACTCTTATACATTGATGATAGGGTTTTAAAATGGTACAACCACTCTGGAAAGCAGTTTGGCACTTCATCAAAAAGCCGAACATAGATATTCCATATGACCTAGCTATTCCACTGCTTGGATTATATCCCAAAAGAATGAAAACTGACGCACAAACAGAGATTTGTACACCAATGTTCATACTAGCATTATTCACCATTGCAAGAATATAGAAACAGCCCAAATGTCCAACCATAATTGAATGGATTGAGAAATTATGGTTTATTTACGCAATGGAATACTATGCAGCATGCAGGAGCAATGATTTCATAAATTACTTCCTAACTTGGGAGGGACTGGAGAGCATTACGCTAAGTGAACTTAGTCCCATAAGGACAAATACTGTAAAAGACCACTATTGTAGAACAAGTATGAAGAGCCAAGAGACAGAGGGAAGGAGCAGAGCAGTGAGAGATGGGTTGGGGGTGTTAATCATAGGATTGCACAATTTGACGGGTGGAGGGGGATGTGAATGAAATGGGAAAGATCCAGTGTGAAAAACAATGCATATGAACTTTGTAAATAAACCAGTATAAAAGAAATTTTTTTAAAGAGAAAAAAATAGGCCAACTTGAAGATATGGCAAAAATAGTATGTAGAAGGAAGTACTTACCCTTAAATGCCTATATTAGAAAATAAAAACTGAGAATGAGTTGTTGTGTTGTTATGTGCCATCGAGTCATTTGCTACTCAATAGCAACCCTATGTACAAAAGCCCTAAATGCTGTTCAATCCTGTGCCAACCTCACCATCTCAGACACACTCATTCCTACCTTGCAACATGCCCAAAGTATGTCAGACGAAGCTTCAGAATCCTCGGCTCCAGGGAACATTCTGGCTTCACCCTCTCCAGGACAAATTTGTTTGTTCTCCTAGCAGTCCATGGTATATTTAACACTCTTCTCCAGCAGCTCAAAGGCATCAACTCTCTTTCTATCATCCCTATTCACTGTCCAACTCTCTGATGCACGTAATTGCAAAGAAAATGAGTTAAGCACCTAATTAAGGATGTTAGGAAAAATCAAAGTGAATGATTATATTAAAAGTGTTACTGAGAAAATTAATGGAAAAAAATAAAATCAAGATAAGATAGAAGCCATCAACAATGCGAATCTATGAAAAGACAGTGTCAATTCTATAAGACTAAATAGAAGCCATCAAATGTTGATTCTATGATGACTGAGATAAGCAAACTGTAAGAACAATCATCTTTAAATGAACAAGAACACACAAATATAAAGTCCCTGCTTTCTTCTCTGTCGAACTCTATTGCCTAGCACAAGGGAGTTGCTATGCCAACCCCTATTGGCAGCTCTAATCTATCAGCTGCTCCATGGAAGAAAGATGGAAAATCTCCTCCCATGCAATTTGTTATGTGAAAACCTGCTGGAGGGTCAGCTACAAGTCAGTTCTAACTCAACAGCAAGGAGTTAAGGCCTCAATCCCCACATCTCTAACCTCCTACCATTGTTTCTTTAGCTCTGTGTGACAGAAAGGAGGTACTTAAAATTTTAGCACAAATGAGCAAAATGCACAATGGGGTTAAGTAGCTTCCTAAGAACCGCTGACATTCTCCAGATTCCAGGCATCTCCTGAGGGGCAGCAAGTCTGGGTTCTGCACCTGGGATGAGAATGAGGGTATCAAGCTGCCTAGGGAGTTGGTTTTGCTAAATAAACTGAAAAGAGCAAAAAAGGATACGGGGCTCTAGAAGTGGAGGGAGAGTGGGAAATGGCACAGGCCAAGGAAGCTAAACGGGAAAGTCAAAGACAAATCAAAGATCTGTACCATTATTTATCTCCAGCCAATACTGTGCTTGCTATTCACAAGGTGTGCAAACATCACCATTCAAGTGGGATTTGGGGTACTGAAGGATTCTCCATGGCTACAGAAAACCTTTTTGTTGTGCTGTTTAGGGAATTTCCCTTTTCATTTTTGTATTTTCCATTTTTCCTCTGTTGCTTTAAAATACCTTTGCTACAGGGACTACAAATCCCCTCACCTCACAGTGTTCAATCATCTCTAGGAAAATGGAGGTCCATTTACACGAGCCATCTCAAGACGTGTGGATCAGGAATAAAACATTCACCCAAATCATTCAAATCCCAGGATTTTATATTCATGCAAGACTGTGAAAGGTAAAAAGAACTATGAACCAGGTGCAAAGAGTCATTTCCAGCCTCATAATTATGAAGGGGAAATGGCATTTCGAAACCATGGGTGTGGAACCGAGTCTGGCGTAGGACAGAGGTACTATTACACAGGCTAGATAATTACACACTAGACCTTCCATTATAAATTATTATAAACACTCTACGTTTAGAATAGATCTATTTGTTGTTAACCTATCTCAAACCACAGTTGAATAAACTTCTAAAATGGAAATATGGTAGTTCATTTTCTCACATTAAATGCTAGTTCAAGTCCTTTTGACTCTTGAAATGATCAGTCATTAATCTGCAGAAAATATTCCATGTAGATAGAAAGGACGCTCTGCATTCCAATTTATTGGGAATTGAATTCCAAATTCAATTAAAAACATCAATATTCTTCATTCAGAGAACCATCCCCCAAGTAACTCTTTCATTTCCAAATTTAATTAAAAGAAGAGTTTAAGAATTGCTTTACATAGCCATTAAAAAATCAGAAATGAGCAAAAATTGATTAATACTATCGTGTGGTAATGACTTCAAAATTCTTGCCCTGGCCTTTTATAATTACCATAAATAAATGTGTGCCTTCAGTTAACCATTAAAACTACTAAAAAAAAAAAGAGAGAGACCTCATTCATCCCTGTGTCATTCCCTCAGCACAACAGAACTCTGTCTTGAAAAAGACATTTTCCTTCTGTTTTGATACCTGAGTGGATGTTATCATCATGGCTTATTCTCAAAAGGTTTTGCCATGGTTGATTTTTTTTCCCATCTGTAGATGCATAAATTCAATCTCTCTGTGATTTCTACCTTTATGTCTAAAAGTAGAAACAATATTTATAATCTCTGAAATTGCTCAATAAATACAATCTGTAAACATCTGAGTGGCTGCTTCAAGGTATAACAACTGCTTTGTGTTACACTGGCATTTTTATTTCTACACAGTTCACACAGGTCAGGTAATATGTCTCTCAACTAAAACACATTGTACAAGACATAAACATATTGCCTTATCACATGAAAAAGAAAAATGTTTGGAATCAGAATGTTAATTTTGTTAAAAATTAACTTTTTTTGTTGAAAATAACTTGAAGTAATTTTGGAATGCGTGTGGCCTATATTCCAGATACAAGAGGCTTGTCTGATTTAAATGAAAATGCTATTCCTATGCAAGAGTAATAATGAATTTTCACCCAAAACTACAGAAGTCTAGCTTGTAAATGATGTGTAAATTAAGTACTCCCTGAATAGGCATTAAATTGGCATTACGACAGAAGACTATTAACAGTCCATCATTTCAATGGCCCTAGCCCAAAGGTGCTTCCAAGTTGCTTTGACACAACAGAGTGTGACAGCTTCATAGGCATTGTTTCAGGCTGCTGGGTCAAAACTCAGTGGGAAAGAGAAAATGGAAATAGATCCAAGGAGTCACTGATGATTGAGCCCTGGGTCCCAGCAGCACAGTTAACACTTTTCCAGACTGGATCCACAAGAGGAAGGGAGGAATAGGTCAGAATTTTATGTGGCTTAACTTGAAGATGAGCAACTGATATGGAAATCAGCCCATCAGGTAACTTGACGTTTGTGAGGCAGTGATTGTAAGGAGCTCACTCAGGCACTGTTTACAGGCACTGTTTGTAAGGAGCTCACCCACCAAGCCCAGACACAGTCACTGCCCCAGAGCAGGCCATTGGGAGCAGTATCCAGCGGAGCTGTCCAAGTTCTACCTCATATGCTGAAGGTGAGTCAAGAGAAGGCCTACTCAGCCAGCCTTGTCTCTGGGGGTTCAGGATAAAAGCATTCTGCTTTTCCCAGGAAAGGATAAGGTTTGCTTATGTTCACCTCCTCCTAAAAAAAAGCAAAAACATAAAGAACAAAAACATAGTGTACAACAGTCCAACTCAGCAATACTACATCCATTCATAAAGAAAAATAATATACGGAGGGGAGGATGGTATCTGGAATAGTTCCTGGGGATCTGGTTTCTATAGATGGGTGGATGGTGGAGCCTTTCCTCAGAGAGGAAGCAAGAAACAAGTTAGAGGCCATTTCCCTCCTCACTTTCACATTTTGGTAAATATTGGTATGTTAGGTATCACTGTGAATAGATTCAGCCGTACACACAAACAGTATCATTAAGAAAATTACAGGTTTCTATTCATAAAACAATTTCCAGTTACAAACTCTTTTTAATATTCACAAATGTAACAGTTATCAGAAAAGGTTCTAATTTCTCCTTATCACAAAATTGTCTTCCTTTGTTGTCGTAGGCTGGGTTCTGCAGTGAAGCAAAATTGGTGAAGCTTTTCTGTGTATGTATATATGTTTCAAGGAAATAACTCATGTACTTGCAAAAGTTGGTAAGTTCCAAGTCTATGAATCAGACATCAGGCTAGAGGTTGCTTTGACCCATGTAGCTGCAAAGTATTAAGTCCAATTTCAGAGAGCAGACTGCTGACTTCACAAACCCAAGATCAACAGGCAATAAGGCAGGCCAATATCAAGTCCAAAGAACTGGAGAGCAGATATAGGATTTAGATGAAGCAAGAAGCAAGAAGGCTTTGCCAAAATATCTATATATATTTAATACAAACCATACCCCTAGAAAATGCCTTTTCATGGCTATCATAGTTGTGTTGTCGTTATGTGCTGTCGAGTCGCTTGCTACCCTATGTACAACAGCCCTAAACCCTGCTCTATACTGTGCCAATCGCACTGCCTCTGACACACCCATCCCGATTACCCCAGTCACTGAATCAATCCACCTCATAGAGAGTCTTCCCCTCCTGTATTGTCCCTCCACCCTCCCAAGCATGATGTCCCTCTCCAAGGTCCAGTCCCTCCTTACAACATGTCCAAAGTATGTCAGATTAAGCCTCAGAATCCTTGCCTCCAAGGAGCAGCCCAGTTTAACCCTCTCCAGGATGAATCTATTTGTTTTCTTGGCAGTCCAGGGTACATTCAATACTCTTCTCCAGCACCACAGCTCAAAGGCATCAATTCTCCTTCTATCCTCCCTAGTCATTGTCCAACTCTCTGATGCATAACAAGTGATTGCAAAGACCATGGCCTGTATCAGACGCATCTTAGTCTCCAGAGACACCATTGCTCTTCATTACTTTGGAGAGGTCCCTAACAGCAGACTTTCCCTCGCAATACGTCTTTTAATTTCCTGGCTGCTGGTGCCGAGAGTGTTGACTGTGGAGCCAAGCAAACTAAAGCTGTGAACAATCTCAATCTCTTCACCATCCATACTGATGCTGCCAATTGGGCCAGTGATGAGAATCTTTGTCTTCTTGATATTGAGCTTCAATCCATATTGAAGGCTGCAGTCCTTAACCCTCAGCAGCAAGCGCTTCAAGTCCTCTTCAGTTTCAGCAAGCAGGGTTGTGTCATCTGCATAACAGAGATTGTTGATAGATCTTCCACCAATCCTGAAGCCACACTTCTCCTCATAGAGCCCAGGCTCTCAGATAATCTGTTCTGCATACAGGTTGAAAAGGTATGGAGATAGGACACATCCCTGGTGAACACCCTTTCCAATTTTGAACCATGCAGTGTTTCCTTGCTCTATTCTGATGAGGGGGTTATATTAGATCTCACTAAGGATGGCTCCACCTATCAAGCAGTCAAGCAAGGTAACACATAACCTTAACCATCATATTTTTCTTTTTTATAGGGCTTCACTTTTCACTGGACTCTTGTTAAGCAATGGCTATTGTCGCCCCATGTCTTCCTTCACTAAGTCTCAACTGCTACTACAAATAAGTTCTTTTTTAATGAAATTCTATAAAGTCTTTTATAAATCAGAAAGAGCATAAACACAAATGTATCTTCATTATTTCTATGCAAGAACAACATATTAATGGCCAAAGCAATTGAGTTTAAAACACGAGTCACGAGTTAGATACAGTGGTTTTCTTCCTAACTTCACCCAAAACCTCTTTCAGCTATCCCTCCATGTATCTGTCGAATCCTGAACAAGGGAAAGGTTGCAAACATGGGAGCTTAAATTCAGCAATGAGATTTTTTTTCCATTTTCTGTTTCTATTTTTGAGGCAAGAAATAGTGCAAAAGACAAGAATCATATCTGAGAAAAAGTGGTTATCCTTGCTACTGTCATTCTCAGGCCTCCATACACAGTATTTCAGCATTACTACTACTACTACCAATAATTAATAATAATCATTATTATTACTATTATTATTTTGTTATGTTAAAGAAAGTTTACAGACAGGTTGGGTTTTCCTTCATTTACTGATGGACATTTTCCTCCCTGTCCCAATTCACTTTGTTATTTATCTTCTTTTTAATTGTGGGAAATTTAATGCTTTACTCAAAGCAATGGTCTTTGGGGTTTTTTTTTTTGTTTTATGGTATTTTTTTTTAAATTTTACACTAGTTTATTTACAAAATTTGGATATATTGTTTTAGAGAACAGATTCTTTCCATTTCCCTCACCCCCCCCCATCAAATTTCCCAGTTAATTTTGTAATGGACTTCTTGTTCCACATTATTAATTGCCATACATATTATGTCTAATCATGCATCCCTTGCAGACAAACAGTCCTATTATAGTGTAGAGTTCATTATCTAGGTACCCTTTTCCTGGTCTCCCCAACAACACATATAACCTATTTTGTAACAGTAGTGTTTAACAGTATTTGTTCTTTTGTGACTGAGTTATTGTCTTCCAGACTCATCCATGTTGTGCAGTATTTTACAAGTTCATTGTTCTTCAGTGCTGCATAATATTCCATTTTGTGGATGTAACAGTTTTTCTATCCATTTGTTTGTTCTTCCATCTCTTTACTATTGTGGATAGCAAGAAACATGGGTATGCATACATATGCTTGCATCACAACTCAGCTCTGGTTTCTTTAGGGTATATTCCCAGTAGTGGGATAGCTGGGTCAAATGCTATTTCTATTTCCAACTTTTTGAGAAAAATGCCAGATCACCTTCCATGGTGGTTATACCAGTTTACATTCCCACCAGCAGTGAATGAGAGGTCCAACCTCTCCATATTCTTACCAGCACTTGCTTTTTGCTACCCTGTTGAACTCTGCTATTGTT
The DNA here is from genome assembly GCF_000299155.1 of Elephantulus edwardii. NCBI lineage: Eukaryota > Metazoa > Chordata > Mammalia > Macroscelidea > Macroscelididae > Elephantulus > Elephantulus edwardii. The sequence goes on along the minus strand of NW_006399751.1, from coordinate 44,282,108 downwards.
TTTGTGGCATTACAACTCTTGATAATAATTTTTCCTGTTCATTTTATTCTACTCAGTGAGCACCAAAACTATGTTACAGAAAACTGCAAAGCAACTAAACTCACAGAGATATTCTTTTCAAGCATTTCTGATCACGAACACTAAGATTTACAATATCCTGAGAGAAACCTACTTTAGATTGTCCTGTTTACAAATCTCTGGATTTAATACAGACTATAAATACATTTCTATTAATATACATATTCAGGGTTCTGGGTGGGAAATGTCTTTTAGACAAAGCAACTACTGCAAATAAGTTACATATTGAAAGAACTAATTTAGTAAAATTAGTTATCAAATATATTTTCCCAATTAAGTTATAGGACTTTATGGCAGTATCAATCTTTATATTAATTATACTAATTTTAATTCATTAATATCATTATACTAATTTCATGTTACATAAATAGGAAACTCTAGTGGCTTAATAAATAAGAAATTGTACTATCAACTCAAAGTCAGGCAGCTCAAACCTTCAGCGGCCTCTTGAGATAAAGATGGGTAATATCCTCCTGTGCGATTTATAGCCTCTGAAAGCCCTTTGGAGAGTCCGCTACACATCAGTTTCAATTCACTCACACATAATAACACTATAACATAAATACTACAAAGTAAATGTTGAGATAGGAGATAATTTGTTAAAAAAAAAATAATGTAAACATTTGCCTCACACAAACAACTTAATCTACCTTCTAGGATACAAAATGAACCTTTGCTCAAATTGTTTTCTCTAACAAAGTAAAACAAAATTTGCATATGTTGGAACTCTGTCAATGATTAGTTGCAAAGCAGCAAATTCTAACCAGCAAAAAAGAAAAGTATTACTGTTTGGTGTAACCCAAATACATGAAGTCCTGTGAACAGCTCATACTAGGGCCTCTAACATTATCAAGGAGACAGACAGTGGTGGTTCAACGACAGAATTCAAGCTATCCATGCTGGAGACCAGGGTTCGATTCCCAGCCAATAATGGTCCCATGGTGTATAGGGCTGCTATGACTTGAGGCTGATTGGAAAGCAACTAACAGTGACATATTCAAGATCTCTTCTACCTCCTTCTCTTTCTCATCCCTCTTCTCCCTGGCTTCATTTTCTCAGATCATTTTTATCTGAACTAGAACCTCTGGGGAGCTCTAGTGGCCTAGCTGTAAGGAGTTGTGCTGCCAACCTAAAAGTACACAGTTAAAAATCCACCAATTACTCCAGAGAAAAAGATAGGCAATCTCCTCCTGTGTGATTTACAGTCTCTCAAAACCCATTGGAGCATCAGCTGTAAGTCCATTCTGACTTGACAGCACACAACAACTACACAGAGCCATTTACAGGTCATAGATCTTTGTCTTCATAACATCAAGTCCAGGAAGGAAAGACTCTCTTCCTTCCTTCTAATGGCTCTGTTAAAAATAAATAAATAAGCAACTGTCAAGGAAACAACCTGACTGGTCTGGTTTAGGTCACATGCCCATTCCCAGATCAATTCTGTGGCCAGCCGTTTGGTACTATGAATGGCTCAGCTCATGCCAAGTATCCACCCAGTGACACGTACAATGCCAGGGAGTTGAAGTCAAATTTTAAGAGTGTAACTCCCTTTTGAGTCATCTATTAAACTAGTAATTTCCCAAAATAATTCTCAGAGGAAAGGGTGGAGAAGCTAAGCAAATAAAACAATACATGCTCACCCAGTGGTATGATTCGTGGCCATCAAAGACTGCAGTCTACACCAGGAAGGACTTTGCCCAAAATTGACATTTAAAATAGCAGAGATCACCTTACTTTATTTCAAAGGCCTTGTTTCTCCCACATAACATTGAAATTGTGTGAATCCTTAAAAAGGATACAAACATGAAAAAGAATCATTCTACAGTGACATTAGACAAACATACTGTTTTTCCATTTCTAACATCTATAATTCTCTGATACTCAAGTTGGTCTTTTTAAAAGTAAAACAAATCATTCAGGCTTTTTGTGAGGTTTTCTCCTTTTTATCCTTCATAATAGACTACACCAATAATTCTAGAGTGCCATTAAGGATCTTTTCACATAAAAAGGAATGCTTTAACATGTTCTAATGCAGCAATTTCGGCAGTGTTAGTGAGACAGCTGTTTTCTTCATTGATCATAGATAACTGGTCAGGGGTTGGAGAAAGCATAATGCAGCAATTAATGCTTATCTTTTTAAAAAAATAAATGCAAACTAGGTGGGGAAGGGAGGAAAATGTGCAACAATGAAATGAATGAAAAATCCAACTTTTCTGTAAACTTCCACTAAAATTGCAATTACAAACAATTTTTTTTTAAAAAAAAAAAAAGGTAAAAAGTAAAGATATTACTTTGAGGACTAAGGTATTCCTGACCCAAGTCATGGTGTTCTCTTTTTTAAAATTAATAAAATTATTCTATTTGAGTTTTTTAAAAATGCCTTTTCCACTCAGCACTGGGCTTCAGTCCCCACACTGACTATGAATCAGATGAGCTGGAGGCTAGCCCAGGGCCACCCTGAATCCATGATACAGCTGGAGGCAAGTTACTTCACTCTGCTCCTTGTGTCCTTAGTCATAAATATGATCAAATTGGGTAGATAAACTACAAGGCTGTTTGGCCTAGTGAGTAGAGAGGTAAACTGCCAACCTAAAGGTGACTCTGTGGGGGAAAGATGGACCATCTCCGCCTGTGCACTTCATGTTGTTGTTGTTGTGGGCCACCAAGTGGGAACCAATGCCTAATGACCCTCCAGCAGGTTTTCAGAGACAGTCAATCCCACGAGAGAAGACTGTCCAGCCTTCTGCCATGGAGCAGCTGGTGGATTAAAATTGCGTGCCTTTGGGATTGCAGGTAACTCCTTGCCTCTGAAAACCCACTGAAGAGTCAGCAATGAAAAGAATATTATCACTTTTACAGATAAGAATTCCGCATTAAAAAGTCACTTGTTTTATAATGTAGAGTATAGCCAGTGGCCAGACTCTCGTTTATTAAAGCACCCCTGGGTGGGTTGGATGTCAGGGATAGAAAATGACTCCATTTCATCCGTGTCCTCATAGAGTACACAGGTTGGCAGGGGCAAGAGGAGGATAAACAGGACATTAAAGTTACTAGAATCAGTTGTCAGGACCTCAGTTCTGACTCCTGGTGGCCCCAAGTATGTCAGAGCAGAGCAATAACCCAGGGTTTTCAATGACTAATTTCATGGAATTAGATTACCAGGCCCTACTTCTGAGGAGCCAGTGGTTGACATGCACAGAAAACCTTTCTGTTAATAACCAATCTAATTATCTATTCATACCACTCAGGGACTCTGGTAACTAAAATATAATCATCTGAAAGGCTATAATAAGAGTCGTCAGCAAGGAACCAAAGAACAGAAATTACAAACTTTGCTGGGGATGACTTAGCAGAAGAGGCACTGTGCTTAAGTAGGAGGTCAGTAGATCGAAGGCTGCAGATGGCCAATGCTGAGGGTGGGGAGCCTGACAGAGGAGAAAGAGCACGCCCGAATGAGCACAGAATGCTCTGAGAGAAGTCCTGCAAGAGGGAGACAGGTTTGGGGCAGTGATGAGCAATGAGGCTGAAGGGACTTTCTCCCGTTGACAAGCAAAGCACTGGCAGGACTTTACAGAGGAGCAAGGTGTCCTTAGACTTGTCACAAAAAAGCTCCCACTTGCAGGGTGGATCAAGAGAAGAGGACCTGAGGGCAAGGGCACTGAGCTGTCAGGGAGACAACATTTTGACAGTTGAGGGAGCTAAAGGTCTGCCTTAACACAGTGGCAGGTGTGACTGAACAGAAAAATTGTTTTCATATATCCATGAACTGGATAACATCTACAATATATATGTATGCCCAGCCTCACTTTCCTCAACTCCAAAATGAATGAAGTTCTGTAGTTAAATCAATCTGTTTAAATCACTTGGGATGGTGGTGGTTGTTGTTTTTGTTGTTATGTACCATTGAGTCTGAACAACATATAGCAACCCTCCAGTAGGTTTTCAAAGGCTATAAATCACATGAGAGAAGATTGCCCATCTTTCTCCTGTAGAACAGCTGATGGATTTGAACTGTGTGCCTTTAGGTTGGCAGTGAAACTCCTTACCACTAAGCCAGAAGAACCCCCTACTTAGCACAGTTGCTGTTGTTGTTGTTGTTGTCAGGTGTCGTTGAGTACAACTCATAGTGGCCCTATGAACAAAAGATCTGAACCCTGTCCTATCTTAGGCCATCCTCACTATTTCTGAGACACTTGAGCCCATTGAGGCAATCATTGTGCCAATCCACGGGGTCGAGGGTTTTCCTTTCTTTCACCATCCCTCCACCTTATCAAGCATGCTATCCCTCTCCAATGAATAGTGTCTCCTAGTAGCCTGCCCAGAATATGTGAAACGAAACTTCATCATCTTTGCCTCCAAGGAGCACTCTGGCTGCACCTTCTCTAAGACATATTTGTTCTAAGACATATTAATTCTTTTTCTGTCATCCTGTTCACTGTCCATCTCTCAGCAGGATAGCAAGTGATCAAAAAGGCTGAATCAGGCACACCTTAGTCCTCAAACTAACATCATTACTCCTATTTAATTAGAGGTTCCTGACGGAAGGAAGGAAGGAAAAGAAAGAGAAAGAAAGAGAGAAAGAGAGAGAGAGAGAGAGAGAGAGAGAGAGAGAGAGAGAGAGAGAAAGAGAGAGAGAGAAGGAAGGGAGGAAGAAAGAGGACAGGAGAGGAGAGGAGAGAAGAGAAAAGGCAGGCTGGGACAATGGCTGCTGTGAGCAAGGCTGAGAAGCCCTGGACAGTGTGGTCCTTGGGGGCTCATCCTGGTGTCAAAGACTGGACAGATCAGAGTTGACACCCTTAATCCTCATCCACCAGTGACCTCAGATATATCACCCAACAAAAGACTGGAGAGCCTTTTTGTGAAGAATTTCTTTGTTGAAAACAAAGAATCAGGCCTTCCTCTGAACCACAACATAACAGGAACAACAATCAGTTCTTCTCATCATTATTCCCATCTGACACTGAAGATCTGAGAAAAGAAATCAGTATAATGTTTAATGGTGTCAAGCCTTGATCTAAATGGTTTTTTCCTATTTAGTCCTTTAATATCAACAATTTCATCAAGCAAAGTCCATCATGATATTAATTTTTTTTTAAAAAAGTGAAATCTAAAACTGGTAAGAACCTGCCTGCTAAGGCTTGTGTCCCCCAAAATTTGAAGCCCTAATCTCTGATACTAGTGAACATGACCTTGCTTAAAACAGGGGCATTCTCCATTATGTTAACGTGTGGTCATACTAGAGTAGGAGGTGAAGAAGGTCCTCATTCTATCTGCTGAGTGACATCTTTGTAAATAAAAGTGATCCAGGGGAGGGGGAGCAGAGAAACAGAGGAAAGACAGCACCTGCTGAAAATGCATCTGTAGGTCATAGAATGCTCAGGTCCACCAGAAGCTGAGAGAGACAAGAAAGGGTCTTCCTTCCAGACTTATCAAAGATAGGATGGCCTTTCGACACTCTGAATCTGGACTTCTAACCTCTGAGACTGTGAAACAATATCTTTCTATTATTCTTCTTACCACCCAGTGCATGGTCTTTTGCTAAGACAGCCCTGTTGTTGTTATTGTTATGTGCTGTCGAGTAGCTTGCGACTCATAGCGACCCTAAACCCTGCTCTATCCTGTGCCAATCGCACTGCCTCTGACACACCCATCCCGATTACCCCAGTCACTGAGTCAATTCACCTCATAGAGGGTCTTCCCCTCCTGTGCTTTCCCTCCACCCTCCCAACAAAAACTCTGCCCAAGACTATGCAGCTGGCAAGACATCAACTTAACAACATCGAGTGACAATAAAAATTGTACAGGAAGAGACTGCTCATCTTTCCCCTGCAGAGAAGCTAGTGGACTTGAACCATTCGCCTTTGAGGTTGATAGAACAACTCCCTACCCAGAAGGCCACCAGAACTGCCTGGTAAGGTAAGATGTCACACTGTCTTTATTCTTATTCTTATTATTGTTATTTTAATGGAAGTTTTTAGAAAGGTTGGTCCCACTAAGATCCTCAATACCACTAATGCCAGACACTCTTTTAACTGTTGGATATACAACAGTGAACAAAGCAAGCCTTTCTCTCGCTCCTCCAAGAAACTTATATTTCTTGGGAGGAGGGAGAAAGAAAATTAATAAAAATACCTAATATACCATTGTTGAGTGTGACTGAGTAGATGACAACTTATAGACATCCTACAGGACAGAGCAAAACTGTCCCATAGCGTTTCCTAGACTGTGGTCTTTATCAGAGCAAATGGCCATGTCTTTTCGCCTGGCTAGCTCAAGTCACTGATCTTTTAATTACAGTCAAATGCTTAACCATTGCACTGTGAGGTCTCCTCTGCATATGCTATGGAGAATATAAGAAAAGAAGGGAGATTGGTAATGCCAGGGGTGGTCTATGCTTTTCGACAGAGGAGTCCAAGTACACCTCTTTGAGAAGCTGACACTAGATTGAAGCACAAAAGAGGTGAAAACTCAGATCCAAACTCATTGCCTTGGTGTCAGAACACACTCATAGCTGACCCTTCCACAGGTTTTCAAAGGCTGTAAACTGCAGGAGAAGAAACTGCCCATCTATCTCCCGAGGAGGTGTAAATCTGAACCTCCAAAGAGATCTCCCCTTTGGGTTAGCAACACAGCTCCCTGTGGACTGGGGGGCAGGGGAAGCTCCTCCAAAAGCAAGCTAAATATTTGTCTGAGGGAAGCACATTTCAGGCAGAGGAAACAACCAGTGCAAGGGCCCTGGGGCAGGAATGCCATGCTGGAGAAATAAGGATCACCAAGTGGCTGGAAAGGAATGAACTAGAAAAACAGGAAAGACAATTACAGTATGAATTTTTAGATTTGCCAAAATTAAAATGGGGGGGCATGGAGGGATCTTTTGTGTTTTTAAAATTTAATTTAACCAATTAATATAACATAAAATTTTACATTCCCACCATTTTCACATAGACAATTCAATAGCACCAATTACATCCCCAGGTTATAAAACCTTGACCACAATTTATTTCCAAAAGTTTGTCTCTAATGATAAATGCAGTACCTCTTAAGCAAGATCCCTTTCCCTGTTTCCCATTCCACCCTCTCTGGTAACCATTATCTGATCTCTGCATTTCTCTCTTCTAGAGATTCCTAACCTTTAGACCATACAATGTCTATCCTTTAGTGTCTGACTGATTTTCACTCAGCACAGTATTTCTAAGGTTCATCCGTGTATCAGCACTTCATTTCTCTTGCCAGCTGAGAAGTTAGGGCGCTCTGGCATTATAATTCCTAGGGAGTGGCACTGCTTACCCCAAAGGCTGCACCGCTCTGGCAGTTCACCAGTGACCCCGAGGGACAAAGAAGGGCACTCTCCTCCTGCGCAATTTACTGCCTCAGAAACCTGCTGGAGGATCAGCTACCAGCTGATTTCAATTCAACAGCATCGAGTTGAGTTAGCTGAATAACATTCCATCGTATGAACATATATTTTGTTTATCCAGTCACCTATTGATTAAGATTTGAATTGTTTCCACCTTTTGCCTATTGTAAATACTGTGGCAAGGAACTCTGGAGTACAAGTACCTGGCATGCTTTTAAAGTTTTGGGGTGTAGACCTGGGAGGGGAATTTGAGTCACCTAGTAATTCTTTAACTTTTGATGGAACCATGGTACTTGTTTCCACAACTACTCTATCACACGTCCAATTCCTCCACAGCCCCACTAGCATATGTCCCTTTCTGGTTTTGACAATCACTATCCTATTGGGGCATGGAGCTCTGGTTTGGGGCAAAAGAGTGACATGATCTGACTTATTTTCTAACAGGGTCCCTCTGGCTGCTTTGCCAAGAATTAACTGACGGAGGGACACCAGGGCAGGGAGAGAGCTGGTAGGCTACTGGAGGAGTTCAGCCATGAGATGATGTGAACTTGGGCCAGGGTGGCAGTAGCAGAGGTGATGAGAAGTAGCTGGATTCTAAGAGTGCGTGAGGGTAGAGCCAGAGGATTTCCTGGCTGCTTGGTTGTGAGATGAGTCCAATGTTTTGGCCTGAGTAACTGGAAAGGTGCAGATGCCATCATCTGAAATGGAGAAGACATCGGGCAGAGCAGCCAAACAAAAGGCTCTAAAGCCATCGAGTGCAGGGCAGAGCACTAAAGCCAGTATGAACCATGTTTTCATCTCACACGTTCGGGGAACATGGGTTTTATTTTTTGTTAGGAAATGTAATTATGTGTTCCTTCCTCCCCCACGTAAAAGGTAAACTAAACATCAGACGGCCAGATCTTTGCCATGTGGTAACAGTGATCTGGCACCAAAATAAATCTGAGCCAATCCATTGCCCCGAGCCCAGATGAACAGTTGGCATCCAGCTTGCAGTACCAGAAATAGAGACCAGACTAACACTGAAAGAGCTTGAACACGACCAGTCATGCTCTATAGTATGTTCACCACCAGTTGGATTCCCTGGAATAGATCTTGCTGGATGCTGTTTGGTGCTTGGCTTCTTCAGCCACAGTCAAGGTCAGCCTATCCTGCCTGCAGGACTCTACCAGCATGGCCAGGCGGACCCTGGGCAGGCACAGAGCATCCAGGATAGATGGCAGTTGGAGAAAGATTGCATTGTTGGCTCAAATTTCTGAGACCTCTTTTTTGGGGGTTAGTTTGGGGTTTTGTGTATACATGTATCTGGGGGTGGGGTGGAAGTGTATCTGTATATATGTATCTATGTGTGTAAATGTATATAGATATTGTTGTTGTTGTTAGATACTGTCAAGTCAGATCTGACCTATAGTTGGCCCTCTGGCGGGTTTTCAGAGGCAGTCAATAATTGTATTGGAGGAGATTGCCCATCCTTCTCCCACAGAGCAGCTGGTGACTTTGAATGATACACTTTCAGAATTGCAGTGTAGTTTCTTGGCAATGGCAATGTGTGTATGTGTATACATATACATACATATATATGTGTATATATACGTGTGTGTGTCTGTAAATATATATATAGTTTGCCATTTTAGTCTTTGTTAAGCATACAATTCAGTGACATTAATCATGCTTCGTAAGTTATAAACTATCATCCCTAATCATTCTGCATTTCCCTGCCCCCATCCATCTCAGCAGAAACTCTTCAGAAGTAAGATGAGTGATCTCTTCTCATGATTTACAACTTTGGAAATCCAATGAAGGATCACCTAGGAGTCAGAACTGACTCGAAGGTGCATACATAAACAGGAATTCCCTACCACTTAAGTACTAAATATCCATTTTAGGAGCCTCCTCGCCCTTGATTGTTACTGTTGCATGCCTTCAAGTCAAAACTGACTCACCATTGAGTTTTCACACATGAGGAGATTGCCCAGCCTTCCTGTTTTGTTGCTATGTATTTGCCCATTCTAAGTATTTCATGTAAATGGAGTCAGACATTATTATTTTTCCCTTTGTATCTGATTTCCACCACCCCTCCCCCAGCATAATGTTTCCAAGGTTCATTCACACTGTGGAATGTATCAGAACTTTCTCTTCATGGCTAATATTCTGAGAAATGTCATGTTCCATTTATCCCCTCATCAATTGATGAACACGTGTGTTGTTTCCATGTTTTAGTTATTACAAATAATGCTTCGATGAGCTTTGATGTACAAATTTCTTTTCACATTTCTGCTTAAATTATTTTTAGTATATTATTTTTTATAATAACCTTTATTACAAATCTATGAAACATGTCCTCATATACAAAAATATAAGAAAAGGCAAATGCATAGAAATTAAAGTTTATTAGTGGTTACTTCAGGCAAGAAGGAGGTAGGAAAGTGAACTTTAAAATAGAGAGAAAATTGCATTAAGGGTAGGATTGCACAGCTAATTATTATAATTATTGTCAGTAAGTTATATAGTTATAAAAAGTTAAATTGGCAAAAGTTGTGATAGACATGTTTACAATGACTAAAAAAAGAAAAACTAATAGCTTCTGAGTCTTCTTATGTACAAACACCCTATGGAACTATGTTCCTTGGATGGAGGTTTAGGTTCATGGTTTCAGGAGGTATAGCAGTTAATTGACCTAGAATCATGTTTCGTGTTTCTGGTCTACCTCCCAGTTTGTTGCATAGGCCCCAGGGGTCTAGGATCTTAAAAGTTTGCAAGTAGCCATCCAAGGGATAATTATTGGTCTTTACAAGATGGGACTGACACGGTGACTCCAGCAATGGGCTTAAGCAGAGTGGAGATTGTGAGGATGGTGCAGGCTTGAGCACGTTTTGATCTGCTATACAAAATGTTACATAAGTTGACTCAACGACACTCATAAATGACTTTCACCTGGAGCAACAAAGGAAGCAAATTCAGGAATAGGAGGATATGGAATTGTGTGAATAACTGTCTCCATAAAAACTGCCTTTGCCAGCTGATACCCAACTATCATTACTGAACATTTTTAGCAAAGATTCCATAGACTCTTGATCAAAAGAGGAGAACTATAGGACATTCTGGTGGCCTAACAGGAGCTGTACTGCCAACCTAAAGGTCCACAGTTTGAATCCATCAGCTGTTCCATAGAAGAAAGATGGGCTATCTCCTCTCATGCAATTTATTGCCTCTGAAAAGCCACTGGAGGGTCAGCTATGGGTCAGTTTTGACTCAACACACGTAACAACATCAATAGAACAGAATTTAAAATGCTCATGGAATCCAGACTTTCTGACACCATGAGAATGGAATGAACCTCTTAAAACTACTGTCCTAAGGTAATCCTTAAATCTTAAATAAAAACAAATTTCTTGAAAGGATTTTAAAACAAGAGGAGCATTTCATTTAATTAGTAAAAAAAAAAAAAGGGCTGCCTTGAGCATTGTTGTTACTGTGTAACAACTAATCAGAACTGACCCAAAGCTGACCCTCCAGTGAGTTCCCATGGGACTTAATCAAACAGGAGGGTTTGCCCAATTTGATCAATATGGGATCAAATTGACAACAGCAACTCAAGAAATCAGATAAGGCCTTTAGGAGTAATAAATTTCTATTGCCTAGGGGAAAGCAACTCAGAAAAACTGAGAAGGGCTGTGTAATCTAAAGAATGTAATCAATGTCACTGAGATGTAGACACAGAAACTGCTGAACTGGAATCTATTTTCTGTGTATATTTTCAACAACAGTAACAAGAAATCAAAAACAAACAAACAAAAACCCCACAAACAACAAAACCCCAAATAAAATTTAGGAAAGAAATTCCATGAAGCATGATGGCCTTCCATGATTCTTTGATACTTGACTGGGAGACCTCATTTCAGTGCTAAAGGCAAATATCCTCAGTGTGGAATGCTAAGAGCTCAGAGAATGGCCTCCATCTGAAAAAAATTATGTCATGTCACAGGGCATCAGTCTCACAGTCATGTGGCCACACCAGAAGTATCTGAGCTCCTCTCCGTCACTGCAGAGGTTTAAAATTGTTCTGAACATTGCTCTGAAACATTTGTTTCTCAATATTTTTCTTTCCTTATGTCTAGATAGGGAGCTCTGGTGGCCTGCTGGATAAAGAGTTGCACTACCAACCCAAAGGCAGGTGGTTTGTATTCCCCAGCCACCCCAAAGGAGTAATCCCTCCTGTGTAATGTATAGCCTCAGAAGTTCTACTGGTGGGTTAGCTATGAGTTGGTTCTGACTCAATGGCACATAACAACAGTACGTCTAGATCTTTGTTTGTTTTTTTTTAAATCTTCTAGATACAATAAACCTCTTAGACATAGATGCACTAAAAGGCTAACATGAAAAAAACCTGGTCATCGACTTCCAAAAATTATTGTTGTTCATTGTCATTGAGATGGAACCAACTAGATTTTTAGGGACTAAAAATCATATGGGGAAAGACTGTCCCTCTTTCTCCTCTGGAACCACTGGTGTATTTGAACTGCACACTTTTGGGTTGGCAGGGCAACTCCTTATCCACTAGTCCACCAAATGGAAGTCCTTTGGAGCATAGCAGTTCAACTAAACATGAAGATGACCAAGGATAGAAAAACATTTCCTTCTAATGTGTATGCGTTCAACTCACTTTAGCTAACCACAACAAGGTTGGTATAAAAACTATTTAGCAACTGTGTATTAAACAAATTAGTATAATTAAAGTTTTAAAAGCCTATGACAAAGTAAAAAAAACTATCAGATCCATCATCAGCTTGAACTGAACATTACAGAGAACTTCTTGAAATAGTAAGGAAAGTGGTAATACACTTATTCAGTTAAAGTAAAAGATCAAATGTTTACTAAATATTTGTCTTGTTGAAAAAAGTTGATTTACTGTGGCCAAAAGCAAAACAGGCACATCAACACACTGTATCAGATAGTGTGATGAAATCTGTAGAATATTTTCTTAATAATCTACAGAATAAACAAAAAGCAAAGCAAAAAGTGTTACAATGTTTCAATGACTGCCTTCTTTTACATTTCTTTATCCAAGAATGAGGTCAACTGTATTGAAATGACTATAACACTTGGAACATTCATAAAGTCTTCCAACTAGAAATGTGTCACCTGTGGACTAGAGGAGTTACCATAATTTGCAGAACTCTGCACTTTCTTGGGACTCCAAAAGCACAAAGAACACTCAGTTTTCTTGAAGAGTTCCTGAGTTGAAAGTTTCTCCTCTGCTCTTAAGTTTATAACCCTTTTCCCTTTCTTTTGTGGGGAGAGAGGTATACACACAGTGTCAAATCTGACTGCATCTAGGTATGCAATCAATATTAACTTATAAGAATTTAAACAGCATGTTCTTCATTTAAAAAAAAACAAACAGTCCTTCAGGACTCTTTGTATTCTGAGTACGCAGCCACATATGAAAAAGACATTCAAAGCTCTGGATTATGTGAGTTGCCCATAGAGTTCGCAAAAATACCATAGGAAATGTCTGTCTGAATTCCTGTCCCTTTAACACAAAAGCACCCAGCTTATTTACCTACCTGTTTGTCTTATGGCCATTTTAATCCCTGTCAATGAACTTCTGGGACTCTTTAATTATATTTATCAGCACATATATATTTATCAGTACATATTCCAATAAAAGACTATGCCTCTCTCAAATCCACCAGCAACTTCTTGCAATTAAGGTGGACAATCTCTTTCCGGATGATGGAAAGTCCAATGGAGGGTCAGTGCCTAAGCTGGTCCCAACTCAAAAGCAATGAGTGAGTTGTTCTATTCCTGCTGCTTACCCACCCACCCCTCTCTTCTCAGGTATCACATTTTAGTAAAACTAACAACCAGTGGCTGTCAAGCTGGTGCTGACTCATGGCAAGTCCAGGAATGTCAGAAAGGAATTATGCTCCATGAGGACTTCAGTGGTTGATTATGTTGGAAGCAGATCGCCAGGCCTTTCTTCCACAATACTGCTGGGTGAACTCAAACCTCTGACCTTTCCTTAGTTTGCTAAGCTTATTAACCACTGAACGACCCACAGAGTCCTGAGTTATAAGTGCTCTTTGAATTGTCACCTCTCCATTGTCCAGCGAGGATGTTGCATCCCATGTGAAGCTTCACGGTTTCTTCATTGTGGCCTGGAGATGACAACACTTTATTAATGTGGTGAGAAAAATTTGTATTTATAATTAGCCAGCTGAACTCAGTTTAAATGACCCCAATTTTGTTGGCAACATCCAAAGCATTATAAACAAGAGCAAATCAACATAGGCCTTCTCTTCTCCATCAGGCCTAATCAAGGTGTTGATTGGTCACATCAATGTCTTAGAGTTTCTTATAGTTTGTTTGATTTGGCACTTGCCAGCCTTGACATCCACAAGGAACACAAGTGTGTTGTTATCTTCACTCTCCTTCATGGCTGACTCAGTGATCAGGGAAAACTTGCTGATGGTGTAATAGTCAAGTTTGTTTCTCCTAGGGGAGCTCAGCGTTTTAGGCTGCTGGAAGGTGGGTGATGTGCAGATCTTTTTTCCTGACTGTGGATGCCCTTCAGGACTGCCTTTTTGGCCTTTAACGCCTTTGCTTTGGCTTCAGTTTTGGGAGGGACAGGGGATTCCTTCTTCACTTTCAGCGCCATCTTTGTAGGAAAGAGAAGATGACACTTTTAAGCCCTCTTGCAGTTGAGCTGAACCATGTGACTAGTCCTGGTCATGCCTGTGTCATTTCTGGAACAAAGCACAGAAAACCCAAAAGGATCCTCTGGGTTCATGAAGACACAACAGTCTCCAGATACCTGCAAGATGGTGCAGCCGCTAACACCACAGGTTCCTGAGTCTCTTGAGGAGCAAAAGCTGTCTACTGATTTGAGTGGAATGTACAACATAAGCTAGAAACAAGTTGGGCTTCAGAGGTTGGTGATTGCTACAATATCCTGGTGACTCCAGTGACTTCTGAAAGCCTTTCAGATTAAACCTTATTCTTGCCAATTCTCTGCCCATTCTCTAGCAAGTGTCTTCTTCCAAACTGAGGGAACATTACACGATACTGGATACCCAAAGTCAGAACTTCTCCAAGAGGCTTCTTCTACCTCAAGAAACATAACCTCATGGTACACCCATGTTCACAGCAGCATTATTTACCATCACAGGAACATGGAAAACAGTCCAAATGTCCTACCACAATAGAATGGACTGGAAAAGTATGGTACATTCACATGATGGAATACTATGCAGCACACAGGAGCAATGATTTTGTAAATCACTACCTAGCTTGGGAGGGACTGGAGAGCATTATGCTGAGTGAACTAACTCAGTCCCAAAAGGACAAATACTGAATAAGACTATTATTGTAGAACATATATGAGGATCCAAGGGGCAGGGGAACAGAGGGGTGAGAATGAGGGGGGTAACATAGGGTTGCAGGATTTGATGGGTGAAGGGAGGGGTAGGTAAAGGAAATAGGAAAGATCCAGTGTGAAAAATAATGTATACGAACTTTGTAAATAAACCAGTATAAAATAAAAATACAATCTCAGAATGCTTCTTCTGCCCTTCCCTAATGTATTCATTGGATTCTTGAAAGACGATTGCTGGAACTTGCTATCAGCCTCCTCCTCCTCCCAGCAAGTTTGTGCACAACACAAGCTCCCTCAGGAAACCACTACATCCTTCTCTTACACACTGGCTTCTCCAGAGCCACTCCTCTGAATTCATCTATATCCCCTTTTCCTAAAAAGCAGTCTACATTTTGCCACAGTATCCACTGGAGATAATAGTTTCTCCCTCTGTTCATAAATAGAAATCAGAGAGTTGGACAATGACCAAGGAGGATAGGAGGAGAATTGATGCCTTTGAGCTGTGGTGCTGGAGAAGAGTATTGAGAGTACCATGGACTGCTAGGAAAACAAACAGATTCATCCTGGAAAGTGTTAAACCGGGTGGCTCCTTGGAGGCAAGGATTCTGAGGCTCCATCTAACATACTTCAGACATGTTTTAAGGTGGGACCGGTCCTTGGAGAAGGACATCATGCTTGGGAGGGTGGAGGGACGGCACAGGAGGGGAAGGCCCTCTATGAGGTGGATTGATTCAGTGACTGGGGTAATCGGGATGGGAGTGTCAGAGACAGTGCGAATGGCACAGGACAGAGCAGACTTTAGGGCTGTTGTACATAGGGTCGCTATGAGTCACAAGCGACTCGACAGCACATAACAACAACAACAACATTTCTATACTCTCTTTCATCTACTGTTGAGGGGCTTGGTCACATGTCACTGAGAGACCAAAACTGAAATCTGAAACAGCGCTGAAGTCACGAGGATGATTCCATGTGTTGGGTAATCTAGCCCCACTCAGGAGACAGCAGGGCAGATGCTTCAGCTGAAACTCGTCCACAATGCCACTTCTGAGTTTCCAGGGTTTCTTGTCTATCAGTTTAAGTCTGCCCCCTCCTGTTATTTTTAGATTTGATTTTCCTCCTTTTGAAAGGCCAGGGCTGGGGAGTTGGGGTGAGGAGGGAAGAAAAAGAAAATGTTCCTTTTTAATTAAAAGCAGATGACAGAGACAATTCAGTCATGGAATATAATGGGAGGCAAACGGTCTCTCTGGATCCCATCATGTGTTGCCTCCATCGGCCGTGACCAAGCAGAGCAGCAACAATTCTCACCCGGCCTCCTCCGCCTTTTCCAGAAGACCCACATTGTCTCAGCAGATGTCCACAGGGATTCCACCAGAAAGCTCGTGTGTCATGCTTTCATTCCACTCACTCTCACAAAGCAACTGTGTTTCAAAGGAGGAAGGCAGCTTGAATGACTATCTTATTTGTTACGAAGAGATGAAGGAGCAAAGATGACCATGGATGTGACAGAGACCATCCAATCTATTGTGTTGTCTAGTTTCACCTTCCAAACATTGATGCTGTCCAGTGAATCAATGCTTCTCAATTACCCTAATTACCCTAACATGTAAAATAATCCACAATCTTCTGATGCATGCTGGGTTCCCCGAGTCTTTGGGAACAAACGCAGCACTACACATGCAGGTAAGTGTTCACAGCTAAGCATCAGGCTTTCTCTCATTCTTCCATACACGTTTTTTTCCCTAATTATTCAAATTAGGCGCTTCTGATTTGACCACGCATTTCATGCAACTCACCACATTAAATAAGTCTCATTGTGTCCAGCCTCTTTCTCCTTAGAAAGCAGGAGTAAATCTTCTATGGCTTTTCATGAAGTTTCAGAAATTGAGGCAAACAAAATTTGTCCAAGCTTTGTGCCTTAGTGTGCTTCTGTATACTGCATAAGCTGATACTTGGAAATACTCCATATTCTCGGCAATGTTCACAAAGCAAATGGGCTTCCCCTGCAACAGTGCATACACAAATTATTGTGTGCCATTGGCTGCTAGTCCCATGATGTATCAAAATCTCCCCATGTCAAATCTCTTTCCCCATCCATCCCCCTCCCTTGCCCTTTGATCTTGGATTTTGGGCAAATGTAGCCCCTTCTGTCTTTGACAGTTATCAATCAGTCAATTATTGACTGAAAGGGGATCTCTGGAAGGGACTTCTTTTTTTTTAATTTTTATTTTATTATTTTTGTGTGCGTGTACCGTCAAATCAGATCTGACTGGTACAGGAGGAGATTGTCCCTCCTTACCTGGCAGAGCATCTGGTGGATTCGAACCGTGCACCTCTGGGATTGTAGTTGCAGCTCCTTGCCACTAGGCCACCAGAGCTCCCCTTGGAAGGGACTTCTGTTACAGATTAAAAGAGTGGATTAGTGTGATAAGGGGGTAGAGAAGTGATAAAACTCATTGCTGTGGAGTTAGAACTAACCCATAGTTGATGCTCCTTTGGGTTTCTGAGGCTTTCAATCCTGAGAAGATTGCCCACCTCTCTCCTGAGTAGCAGCAGGGGGCTTCAAAGCACCGAAAAGGCACAGCCTTTGGGTCGGCAGCACAACTCCCTATAGACTACCCCAGAGTTAATTCTGAGGGCCAGATGCTCTCTTCAGTTCTTTGATTTGGGGCAATACTGGTCTCATATGGTTGGCTGTTCCTAGAAACATGTTCCTCAATGTTGTTATTGTTCATTCACTTTATGGGCCTATTGTATGGTGAAAAGGTGACCTCAGAAGCATATTCAGTTCCAGCTTTGATGAGTGTCTGTGTGCCATGGTCTTGGGGATTGTACCAGGCTCTATGAGACCCATAAATTTGGTCTTTTCTATGATTTTTCTCTTTGTTCTGTGTTTTCACTTTCTCAGTCTGAAACGATTCTGCCATGATTCTGATCAGAGCAACTGGTGGTGAAAGCAGGCACCCCATAGTTCTAGTCAGACTAGTAAAGGCATTGCTTTGTGTGGCCCATTAGTATTTTTGGACTAATTATTTCCTTGCGTCTTTTTTCTTCTTTACTTCAGATGGGAAAAGGCCAATAGTTGTATCTCACATTATCTCTTAACTTTCAAGGGCCTCAGTCACTACTCAACAAAGCAGAAAAGAAAACATTTTTCCTTATGGGCTATGTTATGTCAATTGACTTAAACGTCCCCTGAGACTATAGTGCTAAGTCTTCAAACACAGTTACTCAGGCCTCAAGGTGTATTGTTATGGCTAAGAAGTTAGCATCACTTTGCCACCCCCCCACCCCCTCCCGCATGCTCTACTCTACAACTCAACTCATTGCCATCAAGTTGGTATCAACTCATAGCTGACCCTTCAGCAAGTTTTCAGAGGCTGTAAATTGCTTGGAAGGAAATTGCCCATCTTTCTACTATGGAACAACTAGCAGATTTAAACTATTTGCCTTTGGATTGGCAGCACAACACACTCTACTATATGCCTGGATATATTTGCGGCCCATACAAATATTTATGTAAATATGTTGCTGTTGTTATTTGCCATTGAGTTGCCTGCAACTCATAGCGACACTATGTACAACAGCACTAAAGCCTGCTCTGTCCTGAGCCAGTCTCACTGACTTCAATACACCTATCTCCATTGCCCTAGTCACTGTATCAATCCATCTCATCTGGGGTCTTCCTTTCCTGCGCTGTCCTCCACCCTTCCAAGCATGGTGTCCTTCTCCAAGGATCAGTCCCTCCTGGCCACATGCCCAAAATATGTGAGATAGAGCTTCAAAATCCTAGCCTCCAAAGAGAAACTTGGTTTCACCTTCTCCAAGACAGACCTACTTGTTTTCTTGGCAGTCCATGGCATGTTCAAGACTCTTCTCCAGCACCACAACTCAAAGGCATTAATTCTTCTTCTGTCATCCTTAGTCATTGTCCAGCTCTCTAATGCATAGCAAGTAATTGCAAAAACCATGTATCCTTTGCCAAATCTATATATGGGTATACTCCCATACATCATGCCTTACCATACTTCTTCAGCTTACATATATATATATAGCTCTAAACCCTGTTCTATCCTGTCTCTGACACACCAACCCACATTACCCCAGTCACTGAATCAGTCCTCCTCATAGAGGGTCTTCCTCTCTTGTGCTGTCCTTCCACCCTCCCAAGCATGATGTCCCTCTACAAGGACTGGTTCAAAGTACCATGTAACATGTAACATTTGTAACATGTCCGAAGTATGTCAGACGAAGCTTCAGAATCCTTGCCTCCATGGAGCAGCCAGGCTCCTCATCCAAAGTAGCAAGTGGTTCTTGTTTCATTGTCCCTCCTTCTCTGGTACCCATCAAAGAAATGCTATCGTTGATACACTTTTGATGTTGTTTACCTCCTTTCCAACCACATTATATTTTGAGTTGTTGTTGTTTTCCTCTCTTCCTTAACAATATTCAGCCCTGTGCATAGCATATGAGCTTGAATGGTTTGTTTGCTTAATTGTTAACTTAAAGACAGTCTAATTTCAGATTTTCTCACAAGACTTCATTTAGCTTCAAGATTGCACTATTAAATATGTTTATTGTTAAAATGTCCTCATAGCATATTAAATAATTCAAAAGGGCCAGTCTTTGCTCCCAGGTAACTCACACACAGTCTAGAAAGCAGCCTTTGTCATGGTGAGTACAGTTTTATGTTATTACATTCTTGCTTCCCTACTGTGTTCCCCACCAAACATAAAATTGCCCTGGTGTGAGGATGATTAAGTGAAATCACTTTTGGGTTATCGATGAGAGTAATTAGAGAACATATTATGGATCTTGTCAAGCTCATAGGGTAGGACTCTTGGTTGCAAACCCCAAACTAGCTGGCCAAAAGGCAAACGGTATTATCACGCTCGCAAACCCATTTAGAAAAAGCAGCCGTGCCACACACTGGACATCAGAGAGCACTGGAACCAAGGGCTCAAGTCCCCAGCATGTTCTCCAGCTCCTTTCTCTGCAGCTCTCAGAATCCGGTTTGATTTCTCCCAGACTGGTTTTGTCCATAAAGTGAAACCATGCAGCATTAGCTCTTTCCCTTGGCCCAATTCCAGGTTCTAAATCCCCCAAAAAATGACTTGCTTCATGCTGATAAGGAGTATTAGGGGTCTTTCTCAGAGGAAAGGAAGTCACTGAGGCCCTCACAGTCACCTCCCACCCATACACATAGACCACATGTCTATGGGTTAGTTCCATAACTGCCTTGAGTGATGATACCCTCAATGTAAAATGAAAAAAAGAAAAAAAATGTGGAGAGTGGAACCTTCTTCAAAGAGCAGCTGATTATTTCATGTTGGTAACAAACACCAAATATTACTGTTGTGTCTGGAACAGATAAGACATGGCTATCAAGTCAGAAGCAACTCATGGCTGACTCTGCAGTGAATTTTCAGAAGTTATAAATTGCACAGGAGGAGACTGCCCATGAAGCATCAAAAAATACTCATTTTCCTTTCAAGGTGATTCTTAAAGTCAAAGAGTCTAAATAGAGAGGGAAAATTTGGGGAGCAGAGAGGACCAAGCAGGAAATTTTATATAATTTGGAGCAAGTAGTACTATGGTAGTTGTTCAAAGGTAGAGTAAAAGATCCATAAATTATTCCTGCCCTCAAACCATCCCCAAGAATAATGTTCTAGTAACAGGGAGGGGCCAGCAAGAGCTACTGAGAATCTGGAACACTAAGTTGGCCCATTAGTCTATAGCTCATGGGACAGTCATCATCCAAGGGAAGATGAGTCAAGTAACATTTTATGGCCAACATAAAAAGAATTGTGAAAGATTTGGATTTGATGATCTCTTGAGGAGAAAAGCAACGCATGCTTACATTCTCTTTATAACTCTTTGGAGGCAGGCCAATGAACATACCCAGCTGTGCAGGAGGGTAACTTGAATTTACTACAGGTTCTGCAAAAATATTCCCTGTGTTGTCTTCCCTCATCCATTTCACCCTTAAGGTTTATGAGAGGAAAAATGGACTTCATACAACACATTTCTCAGGTTAAATTATTACACCAGTGGAGAACTGAAATCAGTGGATCATAAAATTTCCAGTTTTCCCATAACTTTAAGAGCTGAGTACAGCCAAGATTTGGCATTTTTGCATTTAGATCACTCTAGCGTCTGTTCTTGAAGTGTCTTAATGATGGCGCAAACCAAACTCTGCCCCCTCCTTACTGACATTTCTTTCTCTGGTATATTTCATGTCATCTGTTCCTCCAGTGCAGTAACTGTGATGTCTGCCCAGTTTTTCATTTCCCTAAAGTCTGTCTATGAGGAAGAGCAGCCAGGCTGCTCCACAGAGACAAGGATGGTGAAACGTTGTCTCCCATGGTGTCATGTCATGAGAATGGAGCAGGGTGGGGCAAGGTTCATCTCTGTCGCTCACTGGTTCACTCACTGTGAATCGTAATTAACTCCACAGCACCTAACAGCCACAAACACATGCGGGCTGTGCATTATAGTGGCCACATTTGTCACCACCTCTTCAGGACTACTGGGTAGGGAGTTAGGCAGCTAACCCAAAAACGACGTCTGTCTAGTGGTTCAAATATAGGATTAATTCCAAGGAAGAAGGATGGGCGATCTCCTCCTGTACAATTTACAGCAATTTTTTCCCCTGAAAATCTGAAGGAGAGTCAGCTAAGAGTTGATTTCTCACTTGACAGAAGTGAGTTTGAATTTTGTTGTGGCTTGATTTTTTTTAACGTATATTAAAAGACGCATTGTGATGGCAAAGTCGGCTGTTAAGGACCCTCTTCAAAGTAGTGAAAAGCAATGGTGTCACTCTAGAGACTAAGGT
>NW_006399751.1:44248183-44256615 GCF_000299155.1 Elephantulus edwardii | reverse complement strand
GACACAGGATAGAGCAGGGTTTAGGGCTGTTGTACACAGGGTCGCTATGAGTTGCAGATGACTTGATGGCACATAACAACAACATACAGGATCTTGGTGCACTTGAATATCACCACACTGGTGAGGCTCATTCTACCACCTTGAGCTTTGAATCAGCCACTCCTATCTCTAGGACCCACCCCCTCTGTAAAGCCTTTTTGTACTGCTCAAACACATAATCACATTGTTCTTTAAGTTCTTACTTACCACGTACATACTTTAATCTTAATCAAAACCTTTGGGTATTACTATTTTTTTTAACATGCTAGGATCCTTTTTCTAAATATGTTAAGTAATAATGGAGGTCTTGAGTTTGAGTCAGTATCATTTTTCCAAATACGTTATACACTAATGGAAGTCTTTGGACATGTTGCTAAGGAGAAGCTCTTCCTTGGAAAAGGACATCATGCTTGGGAAGAGAGAAAAGCAAAAGAGAGGAAGATCTTCAACCAGGTGGATTAATACAGTGACTGCAGCAATGAGCTAGAGTGTGTCAGAGATTGTGAGGATGGCACAGAATAGGAGGAGGTTCAGATCTATTGTTCACAGAGTTGCTATGAGTCGTACTTGACTTAACAGTACCTAACATAACAACAACGGAAGTCTAGGGCCTTGCTGTATACTTGTTGTATCCTAAGTGCTCAGTTCAGGCTTATAATGTCATTAAGGGCTTTTGAGTCCATTCTGAATCACAGTGATCTCATGCAAAAAAGTAGAACTGCCTCATGGAATTTTCTAGGCTGTCATTTTACAAGAGCAGATAACCAGGGTGTTTTTTTTATCCGTAGAGTCACTGGAGAGGTCCATTTTGGTTAGCAGGTTGTGTCACCAGATTTCCTTAGTATTGATAAGACAGGCCTAACAAATACTGGCTGTACACATAGAGGAATAAATAATAGAATACAGGCAGTTCCTCGTGTTATAAATGTCCAACTTAGAGACAACTCATACTTGCTCTTTAGTATTATGTAAAGATGGAATGAGAGTGGCCGTGACCATGGACTTGAGTACTTTAGAGATTGGGAGGATAGGGCAAGGTAAGGCAAGGTTCTGATTTGTTGTTCATAGGATCACAATGAGTCATAGTCGATTCAATGACACCCAACAGCAACAAATTTGCCCTCACAACCCCTACTTGGAACAAATGCTTCATCACAATCACCATCATTTACTACACATGCAACAATTAAAGTACTGAAAAGGCTTTGAATTTTTTCTAACCCTAAAGTTAAACAAGAATGAACTATAGGCATCTGTTCTGACTTACCTACAAATTTGACTTAAACACACACTTAGAAATAGATCTTGTTCATAACCCAGGCACCATCAGGGATATGTCTACAAAGGCTAGCATTGTCAGTCAGTGGGAATTAAGAATGTCAGACTTGAATCAAAATCTACTGTCAACCCTCATGAATCCAGAATAGCAGAGTATGAATGATGATACAGCAGGGGCCCATTAGGGTGGCACGGAGGGAAAGGAGGAGCTGGGCAGGCATTCCAAAATCCTACGGAAGGAACCAAGAGATCTGCATTCTGCCCCTGGTGAGTTACTAAAAAGCAGACTCTACCAATGTGTGTGCAAATTCCCATCTCATCCACTGCCAGGTGCCCTCTGACTCATGACCACACCACGGTGTGCCTGGACTGTGCTCCAAGAGGTTTCACTGGCTGGTTTTACAGAAGTAGATCTCCAAACCTTTCTTAGGCACCTCTGGGTGAACTCCCATCACCGACTTTTAGGTCATATACAAGCATGATAACCATTTGCACTATCAAAGAATTCTCTGGCCTCTAATCCTCAAGGAATAAAAATGCTTACTGTGAGACATGTTTATCCTGTGAACAGAGTCAATTCCTACAGGAATCCAGAGGCACCCACCCAGAGCACAGGTTGCAAGCCTAGGTTGATCTAGCAGAAGACTGGCTACCTCAAGAGGCCTAACAAATTCACTTAGAAAGGGAGAGAGCGGAGAGAAACATGAACAGAATTGACTTTAAGACACACCTGGAAGGAAGAAGACAATGGAGTATGGTAAAAAGTTGGAGGAATTTCTCTGCCATTCTTAGAATCTACCTAAGAGTTTTTAAAGGTGCTTGGTACTTTAGAAGAATGGAAACAGACCAAAGAAATACTACTGTAATTCCAAGTTTGTTTAAAGAGAAGCACTTAAATTCTCCTTTTATCCTGATACCCTCGGGAGGAAATGGGCTTGCAGTACAAGTAGCAGAAACGTCCAAGGATGAAGACGACAGACATGGCGTGGAGGGAGGACAGTGATGGAAGGAGACAGAAGAAAGGAGGTGAGATCTTGTAATTGACACTTGTGTCCTGGTCCCCTCTGGGGTTACATGCCAGGAGCAGGAACCACTAGAGCACTTTAGAGGAGATCCCAGGGCAATCGGTCCCAGCTCCCCCAACCCCAGATTGTAAACCCTACAACAAGCTCCCCTTAGGGCAGCGCTGCAAGCAATCTGGCACCACACAGGCAGTAGCTTTGAAACTGCAAAGTAGACTTGTAAACCCTGGAGAGGGTAAAAAAAAAACCAAAACAACTGCTTCCCTCCTTCACAACTAAGGCTGATGTCAAGGTGTTGTCTCAGGTTGGATTCTCTAGAGAAACCAAAAACAAGGAAGACTGCTTGTCTCTGTCTCTGCTTGTTTCTGTGTGTTCCTGTGCGTGTCTCTCTCTATAGGTCTCTCTGTCTCTGTTTGCTTGTCTCTTGGTCCTTGGGTGTCTTAGTCCATGGATATGTCTGTGTCTCTCAGTATGTGTGTGTCTCTCTCTGCATCTGTGTATCTCTATCTCTGTGTATCCTTTTCTCCAGTGACAAAGTGGTGTTAACTGCCACAGCTGACAAATCAGCAGGTACAATGGCAAGGTGCTGGAGAGTGGGTGCCTTTTAGCTGGAATGGAGATGTAGAGTGAGCAGGAAGACAGCCCATACATAGATATTCCGTACAGGCCACACCTCCAGTGACACTTCCTTACAGCTCATTGGCTCCTCACAGCAGGAGGTGATTAAACTACATGAGACCTCATCCTTGGGGATGACTGTGTCTTAACTGCCAATTGCCTGAGAATCAAGGTCCAGGCAAGCTGGTGCACATTAACCATCACAGATGTTGAAGGCAAAAACCAGACAAGGAGATTGACTTTATTCCAGCTATTGCAATAGATAGGGCACCCCAAGCTCAAAGATTGCTTTTGCCTTGAGTTTTGCTGGAAGGAGTCAACAGGATGACTTATAATCGGGGCTGTTTTGCAAGCGGGGGAAGAGTCAGCCAGTTATTTAAACAGAAAGTTTCTCTATGAACAAGCCGTTCTAATCTTAGCTAATCAATTCTGAGACAAAAAGGAAGTGAGGGGAGAAGGGGCTTGCCCTTCTCCTGGTTCACAGCTTCAGGTCAACAGGAAAAGGTTGATTTGCCCTTGGCAAGGAGATGCCTAGATTGTTTTTTTTGGTGAGTCTTTAGAAGGCAAAAAACATGTGCCCTACCCACCCAGAGAGAACCCCAGGATCCCTCCTGAAGTTTATGGAGTGGAATACACACCATCCCATTCAAGGGATGGGAAGGGCACCGTGCCCGGGAGTCAGGTGGTTCCTGAGGGGGTGTCCACTCAGTTACCCTACAGTGGAGCTACCTGGCACCTCTGACAAAACACAGGTAGGGTGAAGACACAGCCAAATGTCTCAGCACAGGAGAGACCTCAGTGCCACATGCCTGCAGGGCATCTCATGACCTAGCAAACTGGGGTCATTATGGAGGCAAAGACCCAGCGGACCAATCAAGGACCTGACTCAGACCAATGGCCCACCCACCCCCACACACACGTACTTTAGACACAGACACTTCCCTGTACACCAGCTTGGATAGCAGAAGAGGAAGGAGCAGGGCATGGCAAGCAGGGGTCCAGTTGCACCTTCCCACCAATCTACAGGTGCCCAACTACAACACAGATGTGGTGAAACTGCTGACCAAAGACTAACAAGGCAACATGATTAAACTCATGTATACCTCTTTTAATGCAAGCCAGTACATACCATAGTTACTGGTTAATCTACCTCCCACAGGGAAGGAGAAACTGCGAAAGATTGATCATTTACCAGTAAAGAATTAAGCCAACTAGAAACCAGGAAATAAAGAGGTATCGGTGTTCAGATTTCAAATTTAAGTTCTTCCCTAGACACCAAATCAACCGCTAAATATTTAGGAGTAAATTGCTATCAGTTAGATTTTCTTTAAAAAACAAACCCTCATTCTAGCCAATGGAATACAGATCCTATAAGCAACATAGATCCACTGCTTCAGCTAAGTCATGCCACAGTGTCTGTTAGAAGATCCGTGACTATCTATACCCCAAGTTTGGATGAAAGAAGAAGGGGCTAAAAATCAGAGAGAGTACACATATAACATCTCTCTGTAAATACATCTACTCTAGCCTTTTTTTATATATAAATATATTACCAGTGGGGCCACCAAAAGCTCTGTTGCTATCAATTTTTACTCACATGGATCCTATAGGACAAAAAAGGGTCTCCAAGGCTGTAATCTTTATGGAAGCAGACGACCACATCTTTCTCCCTGTAAAGAAGGCAGTAGGCTTGGGGGGTGGCTGACCTTCACTAACTTCCTAAGGAAAAACCATCCCCATCAGCAACACCTACAGCACAAAACATTTCTACAAGGCCAGGCATGTCTCCACCCACTCACACATAATTCCACCAAATGTAATACCAACCATCCCTCCCACGGCTCTTGCTGGTGGGTCTACCAATCCTTTGCAATGGCCACACAAAACTCACAGAACCTTACTCACAGTTATGCGGCTTATTAGGGAAGTTATCCAGATGCGGTTTTTCAGTCAAGACAGTTTCTCAAAGGTGCTTGCAGGTCCTTGGACCTTCAGCTTCTCAGCTTGGTGTCAGTGTTACAAAGCTCTCTTAGTCCTGCCTGTTATGTTGTCTCCCTCCCCCGCCCGCCTCCCAGAATCCTCCGTAAGCGTGTTGAAGGCAGGTGGTGCTGGCTCCCAGAGGTAGCAGTCCCAGGTCAGCTCTCTCATGTTGGTCTCTGCTTCCCAGCTGCTGCTCTCATTTGGTCCTGTCTGACCGGCGTAGGAGTCTCTGACGCCAAAGGATGAGCGCTGCATTCTCTGCTGCTGCTTCTCTGCTTGTGAAGAGATTCCTATCTTCCGTCTCTAAACCTGCTCAATTTAAGCCTGAAGGGGTAGCAAGACTAACCAGTTTCAACAACAATCTTCACACTCTGTCTGCATGTTCCTGCCCAGCCATGTGGCAAAGTCAAAAGCAGTGGCCTAGGAAAGCTATTGTGGACAATAAACCCCTTACATCACGCTGCTTTGGAACAACTAGAGGATTTGAACTGCTGGTCTTTTGATGTGTTGCCTAATGCTTACCAAAGCATCATAACCCCCCGCAAAACCACCCCACTCAAAAGAAACCTCACTGGCATCGAATCTGAACCGACGCATAGCTGACCCTCCAGTGGGTCTGCTGAGACTAATCACACAGGGAAGATAGCCCATTTCTTTTTCCTCGTCAGAGCTGCTTAAGAGAGGCACTGCTCTTGGGTTAGCAGGGCAATTCCCTGTTGACTATACCACTGGCAACCCCAAAATCTAAACTCAAATATTTGTTAATCTACGTATGTTTGTGAGCCTGGCTCTGCCCTCTATGGTTTTAAGGCCAGATTTTCCAAACTTTGCTAATGATGAGAACCAGGAGGTGCCTATTAAGAAAACGACCTCTAGGCTTCCCAGTCTACCCTACTCCACTGAAGAAGGCCAATCAGCAGGGTAGGGAGACATCCAAGAATCTTTATTTTTAACACCATGCCTCAGGAAAGCTTAGGAGAGACCACTCAAAGATGATCAGGAACTTCTGAGTGCCATGGAGTTGATTCCAATACAACAGAAAGGAGCCACCTAGTCCCATAACACCCTCACAAGCTCTGCTGTGCATCTCTACCAAGCATGATGTCTTTCCCCAGAGACTAGGCCCTTCGGATCATATGTCCAAAGTGTAAGAGATAGACTTTAGACTGGACCATCTTCAGAGCAGAGTGTAAAAGTGGGTAATGAGTCACGAGTTGACCCAAAGGGAAACAAACTATTAGCTGACATGGCAAACCACAGGACTCTGGAATGTGTGAGCAAAGAGAAGAGGGAAGGCAGAGCAAGAGGTTATAAAAGAAGAGATAAGACGTAGGTGATGTCCAGGAAAGAATGTGAACCCCGCAGTAATCAGCCAATGAGGAGGCAGAGGAGGGACTCTGGTGCTAAGGAGATAAAAACATTTGGCAGGCCATGGAAGGCACACTAACTAGCATGCTTCTTTGTCTGAGCTTGAGTCCCTGATTTTACAAAGTTATAAAGCCTCAGTCTGGACACTAAGGTGCCCCTTAGCATAGTCTTCGCAATTTCTTGCGTCAGAGAGCTGGACAGTGACTAGGGATGATAGAAGGAGTGTTGATGCCTTCGAGCTGTGGCACTGGAGAAGAGTGTTGAATACACCATGGACTGCTGGGAGAACAAACAGGTTTGTCCTGGAGAGGGTGAAACCAGGTTGCTCCTTGGAGGCAAGGATTCTGAAGCTTCGTCTGACATTGGGCATGTTGCAAGGAGGGAACAGTCCTTGGAGAGGGATGTCATGCTTGGAAGGGTGCAGGCATGGAGAAAGAGAGGGAGACCATCAATGAGATAGATTGTTCCAGTGACTGGGATAATGAAGGTAGGTGTGTCAGAGACGGTAAATTTGGCACAGGACAGAGCAAGTTTCAGGATTCTTGTACATAGGGTTGCTATGAGTCACAAGCGACTCAACAGCATATAACAACAATAACAACATTCTTACTTAACTGAGTTTGGATTCAAGTTCTTGAATGCTTGTCAGAGCAATACTCTGGGTAACTTATTAGCAAACTCAGATAAGATGGTCAAAAGACCGTATCTTCTAAGAGGGAGGGAGAGGGAGGGAGAGGGGAGAGAGAGAGCAAGCCAAGGGGGATGGACCTGGTTGGGGGACTATACTGACCCACCAGTTGCCAAAAGGAGCCAAGACAGTGCCCTGAATACCAACATAAAGTCTGTAAGTTTCACCACCCCTGCTTCTAAGGAGCAGTCTGGCTGCACTTCCTTCAAAACAGGTTTGTTTGTTGCTTCTTTTAGTGGTCAGGGAGACCTTGTTAGGACCCAAATTACCATCTCACCCCACCTACTAAATCAGAAACTTGGCGTTGGGGGTGGGTGGAGGCAAGGGCAGCAATCAATGTGTTTACAAATCTAGTGGACGATTTGGAGGCACTTTATGGTTTGAGAACTACTGAGCTGCGCACAGCTTTAACAGGCTCACTCAAGGGCTGATGGGAAGAGTCCACCCTCATAGAGATCTCAGAAGAAAAGTTTAGTAATCACCTCTCAAAACATCAGAGACACCCCGCTACCCAGCATCCGAGGTAACATCAATAACATCAGAATGAGGTGGGAGACCGGAGGCAGTATTTAATTTTTTTTTTTTAAGATACTCAAGTGATTCTTATAACACCTAACAACAAGTAATTCTAAAGAGCAGCAAAGCTTGTGAACCACTGTCAGCTCCTAACGGGTCTCTGAAATGAGACCAAAGGCAAAATAAAAACAAATAATACCTTGGGATTACATATAGAAGATTGATGAGGGAACTTCTTCACTATGCACTAAAAAAAGTGTTTAGGAGCAGAAGAGCCAGGGATAAAAAGCTAGAAACTGCCTCCTAAAACTCATTTGTGAATTAGGGATACACTCTCATACTCTTGAAAGTCCCTCAAGACTCCTGAAGAATTGAAGGATTCAAAGGGAAAAGAAAAGCTTTTACACACACACACACACACACACACACACACACTATTAGCATTGTAATTAACAGCTGATACCCTATCCACTTCATCCATTTCCAGCCCTCCTGCAGAAGGATACTGCCCATCTTTCTCTTGGAGCATCTGCTGGATTTGAACCACCAATCTCAATAGCCAATTGTTGTGGTGTTGTGCAACGTCAAGTCAGAACTGACCTATAACTGACCCTCCAGTGGGTTTTCAGAGACAGTCAATTGCATGGGAGGCGACTGTCCATCTTTCTCCCAAGGAGCAGCTGATGGATTCGAATTGCATTTCTTTGGGATTGCAGTACAGCTTCTTACCAGTAGGCCACCAGCGCTCCCAATACATTATGCACTATGCCATCATTTGATGCCCCGGTGCTAGGTATAGAGCGACTGAGAAGAAGCCTAGGTGCCTGGGCAAATGATGGGGAGAAAGCTAACTGATCTTTACTGAAAGGTTCCCATAACTTCTCTCTCTCTCTCTCTCTCTCTCTCTCTCTCTCTCTCTCTCT
>NW_006399751.1:44225755-44248083 GCF_000299155.1 Elephantulus edwardii | reverse complement strand
GGGAGTCCATTTGGATGACGGTGGCCCTACAGAAAAGAATGAACTGCCCTTGGGTTTCCAGAGTTTATAATCTTTACAGAAGCAGGTCACCAGACCTTTCTGCCCCATGTCTCTGCAGAGTTTCAACCTGATTCCTCCTGTTAACTCAACTTCACTTCTAAAAACTCCAACTAATCCATTTTATTATTTAAATCTCACATAGCAACTCCATTTTGCAGTGGCAACCTGAGACCACCAACGTTTGTCCTTTTCTCTGAGGGGCATAAACACTCACAAATGAAGATTGAGAGGTATAAGGATGATGGGGCAGGGTGGGGACATAGAGAAAGGAGGCTGGGGGTACTTGAGGCCCAGTGGGACTGGGCCAATTGATCCATCACTTTGAAGCTAGATCTCACCATCAGGTGTAATCCTGGAATTGGGGTTCTGGGCGGTGAGGGTGGGTGGAGGTTAAGGCAGTAGCTATGTGTGAACAACCAAAACAGCCCTATCCCAGTATACTAGGACTATAGCCCATACAGAGTGTAAAGTGTGTGCTTTAATGTTGTTGTGAGGTGCCATGGAGTTAGTACAACTCATAGCGACCCTAGGAACAATATCTCTGAACCCTGTCCTATCCTGTGCCATCTTGACACACCCAGAACTACCACGCATCTGACATACTCAGAAATACTCAGCCCGTTACAGCAGTCACTGTGTCATACATCCCTTCAAGGTCTTTCTCTTGCTGACCCCTTCACTTTTTCAAGCATGATGTTCCTCTCCAAGGACTAGCACCTCCTACCATGCCCAAAACATGTGAAACAAAGCTTTAGTACATTTAAATTTCTTAAAAGTCATTGGCATCTACATTAACCAAACCTTAGGGCTGTTGTACATAGGGTTGCTATGAGTCAGTCACAAGCGACTCGACGGCACATAACAACAATAACAACAATGAGTCCCCAGATGTCTTCACTGAGCCTAAAGCACAAGCATTTCTAACTGCATGTGGGAAACGCCCTCAGTTCCTCTCCTCACCACCAAAAATTGTCCAGGCAGCTGTTTGGAAGCTGATGCGAGCTGGCACAAAGAAAGAACCTGAGGAGGAGACATTCCTGAAAGGATACACGGTTTAGTCTCATATTTCATATTTGAGCTGAAAAAATACACTCAAAATTTAACCAATATGAATGCCCCATTGTTTCAAGGTTGTGGAACCACCACGTGACATGAACAAACAGGTCTGTCTTGGAGAGGGTGAAACTAAGTCTCTCCTTGGAGGCTAGGATTTTTGAGGCTTCATCTCACATACTTTGGGCAAATGGCCAGGAGCAATCAGTCCTTGGAGAAGGACATCATATTTGGAAGGATGGAGGGACAGCACAGAAGATCTGGATGAGATGGATTGATACAGTAACTGGGTCAATGGGCTAAGTGTCAAAGTCAGTGAGACTGGCTCAGGACAAGGCAGGGTCCAGGGCAATTGTGCATAGGGTCGCCAGAGTCACAGGTGACTTGATGGCACATAACAACGATAAGCAAGAGTATTATGGGTTTCCACAACTTCAGAGCAAGCTGCATCTCACATGGAGGGAGAAGGCTTCTTTTCAGGACTCTTAAGGGCTTCAAAGCTGGGAATCACCGGAGAACACAGAGAAAACACATACCCCCATTGCAGCTTCCACCTTGTTAAACCAATCGTGGGGGTGGAGGGAGGAAATCAGAACGAGAAGGATGAACCACTGTCTGGAAGACACGTCTACATTCACTTTTGTTGTTTTGTGCCATCAAGTGGGAACCAACAGCTTATAGCTGACCCTCCAGCAGGTTTTTTTCATGCTGTAAATTGCATGGGAGGAGATTGCCCATTTTTCTCCCTCAAAGCAGCTGGTGGATTCAAAACACATGCCTTTGGGTTTGCAGCACAACTTCTTACCACTAGGCGACCATAGTTTCGTATTAGTACATGCTAAGAATATATCAAAGTACATAGCCAAGTCAACAGAGGGCGAAGTTATATAAGCTTCTGAATCATAACCAAACATCCTGAGGAAGTAAGTTGCTGGGCCTAGGCCCTGGGGTCATAGGCTTGAAGGACATCAGGTCAACTGACATAACATAATGCACAAAGACAATGCCACCCTACTTTGGTGAGAAGTGACTGCGGTCTGGAAAGTTTGCAAGCAGTCATCTAAGGTGCAACTACTGTCCACTTGTTGCCAAAGAAGAGAGGAAAAAATGTAGACATTTATCCAGGTGGTAGTCTAAAGAACTAATGGACCACTGGAACTTCGACCTCCATGACCCTGAGACCAGTAGAACTAGCTCCTAGAGGAACAGCTACCACTGCTGACCATTTAAATCAGAAAGTGGGCCAAAAAAATGTGGAGGAAAACTCAAAAGCATAAAAATGGCCAGTCCAACAAAGACTGACGGGACCTCCAAGACTTAATCACCCTTCAAATCTGGAGCAGCTTGCAGTCCAGCACTGGACAGGCCTATGGGACAAAAAGGAACCCCGGCAAGGTGCTTTCTCCTCAAAGAAATCAACCACATAAGATTAAAAGAGCAACATTTGCCCAGGGGTAAAGCAAAAAAGGATAGGATACAAGGGATTTTTTAAAAGATTGTCAACAATCTCAATCTCTTCACCATCCATTATGATGCTGCAAATTGACCTAGTGGTGAGAATCTTTGTTTTCTTGATGTTGAGCTTCAATCCATATTGAAGGCTTCAGTCCTTGACTTTGTGCAGCAATCGCTTCAGGTCCTCTTCAGTTTCAGCAAGCAGGGTTGTGTCATCTGCATGACGCAGGTTGTTGATGAATCTTCCACCAATCCTGATGCCACATTCCTCCTCATACAGCCCAGCATCCCAGATGATCTGTTCTGCATACAGATTGAAAAGGTATAGAGATAGAATACATCCCTGGCAGACCCCCTTCTTGATTTTGAACTGTGTAGTGTCTCCTTTCTCTGTTCTGACAACTGCCTCTTGGTTCAAGAATAGGTTTTGCATAAGTACTATCAAATGTTCTCGGATTCCCATTCTTCTCAGAGTCAGCCACAGTTTGTTGTGATCCACACAGTCAAAAACTTTTGCATAGTCAATGAAACAAAGATAGACATTCTTCTGGTACTCTCAGCTTTCTGCCACGATCCATATATTTAGTATTACTAAATTTTAATCTCTCTCTCTCTTTCGGATGAAAATATTTCCATAAGTAAGTATTTTATTATTTTTTTTAAAGTATTTTCATGCCATTTCCCCTGTTGTTGTTAGGCACCATGTAGGGAAGTCTGACTTTTGGCAGTCTGGTAGGATGGAACAGAATTTCCCCACAGGGTTTTCTAGACAGCGGTGTTACAGAAGCATATCTCCGGTGTTTTTCACCGGCAGAGCTTCTGTGTAGGTTCAAACTGACAACATTTTGGTTAGTATTTGAGCCCTTAACCACTGTACCAACAAGATTCACTTTCCCCCCCCAAATTACAATGGATTTCATGCCACTTTGGGAAATAATTTATAAGTACTTCCATCTGTTTTTATCTTTTCCTAGACCTGACTTCCGATTCACAGATTTTTTTCCCCTTGTTCTCACTTTTTTTTATTCTTATTTCTATTCTATCTATAGTGATCATCACTTTTCCTAGGGTTCCCTTAAATCCTTTCTAAAATGAATGTGTTTGTTCCTAAATGCTATGAATAGAATAGATATCAGAAACTGAAAAGGATCTCTTTCTCTCAATGTCCATACTTTTATTTTAGGCAGGATTATATTTGAGAATCTGTAAGATTCAGACACAAATGTTTCTATGCATTTTAAATTCATATTCAAGGAAATAAATGTGAATAGTGCGATTATCAACAGAAACTGAAAAAAAATATAGACTAACAAGACGTTAAGTGTCTACCCAATCAAATCAAGAACAGAAATAGTGACAGTAGAATTAGATTTGGTTTTTAAAACAGAAAGAAAACAGTGACTTTACATTTGCATTACATAATCCACAAAGATAATGTTCTCTTTCTCCTTTGGTGAGGACCACCGGGGGTCTTCAAAAACTTATGAGCAGTCATCTAAGGAGCAATTACTGGTCTTTATTTGTCGAGGAAAAAAAGCAGAGGAACGAAAAATCACTGAAACAGTGAGTCCAGAGGGCTCATGGCCCATGCAAACCTCCACAACCCTGAGATGAGAACGAAATGGGGTCCAGCTGTTAACTGTTAACTGTTGACCACGTTAAGAGGGATCATAGCAGAAGATCCTGGACGGTTTTGAAAACATAAAAAAGAGCAGGCTTATTGGTCTGAGAGAGCCTGATGGAACCCCCAAAGACTATGCCCCTTAGGTATCCTTCAAAGCTAGACTAAGATCCACCCCTTTGGCTTAATTATAATTTGTTGCATGCCTTAAAGTCAACTATGACTCATAGAAACCCATGAACAATACATCTGAACCCTGCCCTATCTTGTGCCATCCTCATCAGTCTGGTATATTTGAGCCCACAGTTATAGTCACCGTTACCAATCCAGCCTGAGGGCCTTCCACTATTACATCAAAGCTCCCCCTTTCCAAACAGGATGGACTTTTCCAAGGGCTGGTGCAAAGCATGTGAGGTGAAGCTTCACCATCCTTGCCTCCAACAAGTATCTTGGTTGCATCTTCTCCACTTTGTTTGTTCTTTTGGCAGTCCACGAGACATTCAGTACTCTTCGCAACACCACAACCCAAAGACATGGATTCTTCTTCTGTCATCTTTAGTCACTGTCCAACTTTCAGATGCATAGAAAGTATTTGAAAAGACCATGACTTGGGATAAAGTGCACCTTAGTCTTCAAACTGACATCCTTGCTCTTCAGCACTTTGGGGTGGTCCTTGAACAGTAGATTTTCCCGATGTAACATGTCTTTTGATTTCTTGATTGCTGGTACTAATGGTGTTGTTTGCAGATCCAAGCAGATAAAATTGTTAACAATTTCAGTTTTTTCTCCAACTATCATGAGGTTTCCTATCAGTCCAATGATGAAGATTTTTGTCTTCTTGATGTTGAGAGTTACTCAGTACTGGAGGCTATAGTCTTTGATCTTCTGCAGCAAGCATTTTAAGTTCTTTTCACTTTCAGTAAGCAAAGTTTTGTCATCTGCATAAAGCCAAACAATAGACCAATAGACAGGTCTAGAAGGTGAACACTAACACCAAAGAGGCTCAAATTCCTTAGAATAACCAAGCACATAAGGTCAAAAGGGCAGCAGTTGCCCAAGAATAAAGCCCAGATAGCAGAAAAGAGTAAGATGGAATCATTAATGGAAACAAGACTCATTGGGAGGAAGTGGAAAGAGTGACTTTACATTATAGGTATTTAAATTAATATTATAAAATGCAGGGACCCAACATAAGAATTGCACTCTGTGCAATTCTGTGCCAACACCAAGTCATGATTGATTCTATTTTTTTCTTCTTCTACTATCTATAATACCAACACTTAACTCATGGCCATCAAGTTGAGACTGACTCAGAGCTGACCCTCTAAATGGTTTCAAATCCTGTCAATTGTTCGGGAGACTACTCATCTTTCTCTCTGAGTCACTGGTGGATCAGAACTTCCAGAGAGGGATAACTCTCTATACGATCCAAGCCTTTTAAAAATAGTAATCCTCTCAGGAAATACATTATGTTTTTGTATTTATTGTTGTTGTTTTTGTTATGTGCCATCGAGTACATGTGACCTATATGACCCTATGTACAGCAGCTCTAAACCCTGCCCTATCCTGAGCAAATCTCACTAATTCCAACACACCAAACCTCATTACCCCAGTAACTGTATTAGTCCATCTCATCTGGGGTCTTCCTCTTCTGCACTGTCCCTCTACCCTTCTGAGCATGATGTCCTTCTCCAAGGACTGGTCTCTCCTGGTCACGTGCCAAAAGTATGTGAGACAGAGCTTCAAAATCCTGGCCTCCAAGGAGAAACTTGGTTTCACCCTCTCCAAGACAATTTTTGTTTTCTTGGCAGTCCATGGTATGTCCAAGATTCTCCTCCAGCACCACAACTCAAAGGCATCAATTCTTCTGTCATCTTTAATCATTGTCCAGATCTCTGAAGCATAACGAGTAATTGCAAAGACCATGGCCTGCTTCTCAGTACTCTGGAGAGGTCCCTGACAGCAGATTTTCCCAATGCAATTCATCTTTTGATTTCCTGATTGCTGGTGCTAAGAGTGTTGACTGTGGAACAAAGCAAGCTGTAATTGTTAACAACCTCAATCTCTTCTCCATCTATCACAGTGCTGCCAATTGGCCCAGTGGTGAGAATATTTGTCTTCTTGATGTTGAGCTTCAATCCATATTGAAGACTACAGTCCTTGACCCTTTGTAGCAAGTGCTTCAGTTCCTCCTCAGTTTCAGCAAGCAAGGTGGTGTCATCTGCATGCCGTACGTAGGTTGTTGATGAGTCTTCCTCCAACCCTGATGCCATACTCTTCCTCATAAAGTCCTGCTTCCCGAATTATCTGTTCTACATACAGACTGAAAAGGTATGGGGACAGTGTGCAACCCTGACACACTCCTTTCCTGATTTTGCATCATGCAGTGTTTCCTTATTCTGTTCTAAGGACTGCTTTCTGATCCAAGTATGTTGTTGACTGCTGTCAATTTGAGCACAACTTAAAGCTACTCTATGAATAGAAGACCTACTGCCTTTCCATAATTATCATCATTTCTCCAAGTTCATAGAGTTTCCAGAGGCATGTGGTTTAGAAAGTGGATGCCATTCAAGCCTCCAAATCTGTTTTACAATGAAGCTCCACCAAACACTGTCCACACTGGGAAACCATTCTGGCACTTGATATCCCCATGGCACAAGGTTCCGCATCACAGCAAACCCAGGTTACTTCATACAGTACATTGACAAAGAGTGATGTACAAAATGGAAGAGTGTTCCTTCAGATATACAGCGCTAGTCTCAATTAGCAGTGGTTAAGTGTCGTCAAGTCAAATATGACTGAGTATAAACTTTGTACAAAAGACCTGGACTCTATTCTACAGCTAACATCATTTCTGTACATTTATAGAGTTTAGAGAGCTTAGAGAGTTTATAGAGTTTCCAGAGGCATCTAGTTTAGAAAGTGAATGCCAGCTTCCCAGCATAAATCAATATGGAAGCTCTTTCAAACACTGTACATAATGGGTAACCATTATGATATTCGACAATGTGCAGCACCACAGCAACACCAAGTTGTTCAGTTTAACAAATAGACAAAAGATTGCTGTGTTATTTAAGGAATATTCATTCAAAAATTCATAAATTTGGCCTGCAGTCCTCGCCCCTCACACTAAGGGGATTTTAAAGCCATGCCTTTAAAAAAAAAAAAAAAAAAAAAAAAGCCATGCCTTTGAGCAGACCTCCACCCTTGGCCAAAGGCTCAACGACACCCGCTCTTGAGGGAAAAGAGCAGTAATACACATTAAACATGACCCCAAAAACTTCCCTTACATTACCAATGCAACTGTCATTGAGATGCTAGCTAGCAGCCAAACTCTCAGAGCGGAGGCTCCAGGCCCCAGGCCTCAGACTGCAGTCCTCGACCCTCACACTAAGGGGATTCTAAAGCCACACCTTTGAGCAGACCTGCAACCTTGGCCAAAGGCTCAAGGACACCCGAGGCCTTAAAAATACATTGTAGATATATAATGTATAGAAAACATTATAGAGGCCTTAAAATATGCCTGTGAGTATACAGTTAATACAGACCATGCTGAAAGGCAAACCTTTTCTAACATAAATCTGTCACTGCTTTTTACAATAGGCATCTTCCTAAGAAGTTGTTGTACATCTAGTTTGGAAAACTTAATCCTCCTTCAATTCATTAAAAAACTCAAACTCATTGTCATTGGATCGATTCACACTCTTAGTAACCCTCCATTAGGTTTCTGGGGCAGTAAATTGCAATGAGACAGCCCAAACCCCTGGAATCTCTAGGCCTTTTGGTTAGCAGAGCAACTTGCTTCAAACCAACATACCTGATACAAGTATTGAAATAAACCCACAATGAAGTCTTCAGGGCCAACTTTCATCCTACAATGTGAATAATCACACTCTAGAATTTTATTAGGAAACTCTGCTGTCCAGGGAGTTTGCTGTCTAGGGACCTCTCCAGAGTACAAAAGAGCAATGATGTCAGTTTGAAGATTAAGGTACACCTGATCTAAACCATGTCTTTCTCAATTACTTGCTATGCATTTGAAAGTTCCACAATCACTAAGAATGACAGAAAAAGAATCGATGCCTTTTAGTTGTGATGTGGGAGAAGAGTCCTAAATATCCCATGAACTGACACAAGAACAAGAAAGTCTTTCTTGGAGAAAGTAAAACCAGAGTGCTCCTAGGAGGCAAGACTGGTGAAACTTTGCCTCACATACTTTGGTCATACTGTTAGGAGAAGCCAGTCCTTGGAAATAACCATCATAATTAGAAAGATGGATGGTCAGAGAAGGAGAGGAAGACCTTAAGCATGGATGGATTGAACAGTGACTGTAACAATTGGCTCAAGTACATCAGAGATGGTAAGGATGCCACAGGACAGGGCAGGTTTCAGATCCATTGTTCATAAGGTTGTTATGATTCATAGTTGACTTAATGGCACATAACAACAATAATACATTTGCAGCATCCCTGGATGGGGCAAAATGGTTAATGCTCTTAGATGTAACTGAAAGTTTGAAGGTTCCAATCTACCCAGAAAATCTCTGAAGAAATACCTGGCAATCTACTTCCCCAAAAAAATCAACCACCTAAACTCCTGTGGAGCACACTTCCACTATGACACACCTGGAATTCCCATGAGTCAGAGTTGACTCGATAGCAGTCTTATATACATCTGTATCAGACGTTGAAATTGTCACTGAACAGATTTTCCAAGGATAGGGCAATCTCTGCAGACGAGAAGAAACTAGACAAACTAGACAAAAGTGCAAATAATTTCCCTTTTAAGTCCTGTCTCAACCAACACCAGCGATCTCTCCTAGTGGGCCTACTGAGCATGTGGTTGGCAGCGTTTTGTTCCTTTCCCTTAGCATGACTCCATTAGCTGCAGACTTGAGTGACGATCTTGCTTGTATTGGTGAGCATACAGGGAGAGAACCTCTGTTTCTCGTCCTTCAGATGCCAAATTCCAAACCTAACCACTTACCAGGGAGCCCAGGTGGACCACAGGCAAGGAGTTGTGCTACCAATTCAAAAGCATGAGGTTCGAATCCAACAGCTGCTCAGTGGGGAGAAGATAAGCCATATCCTCCTGTGTGATTTATTGCCTCTGAAAACCCGCTGGAAGGTCAGCTATGAGTCAGTGTCAAGGTACATAACAACTCACCAGAATACGGTAAGCTATGAGCCAAGAGTAGGCACAACAGTGACTTCACATTCCAACCAGATGGGGCGCCAAAGTTCCTAATAACTTGTCAACCAGCGAGCCTCAAATAGACAAGTTCTCCTTTTCTGGGCCTCATCCTGTCTGACCAGGAGTGCTTGCTTGCAAAGCCCGGGAATCTCGATAGTTCCACAGAGCTGAAGAGCAAAACATGAGGGGAGATGGTATGCAGAGACTGCACGAATTTGACATCATAACATGAATAACGCAATTGCCAAACCAAGAGGTGCAAGTGCCACAAAGCAGGCCTGATAAGAATGCATTCACACACCTCACCAGCATTACCTTTAACCTTTACCCCTGAGGAAGGAGATAGACTCTTTTCCTGGTTTTTGTTTTCTTTCCTCTCTGAATGTTTAAGGGAAAAGAGAAAATTATAAAATCAGGAGCCTGTACATCCCCTGAGACATTTAAGCTTAAGCTGGACCCAGCCTTACCCCATGTATCACAGGCAACAATTTCACCCTGGCAGGGAAATGGACTAAGTGACTTAATGGGTATTTTCCATCTCTAATTTCCATGATTAAAAGAAAGAGGTTGAGAGGGGTACATGTGGAGCCTATTGTGAGTTTGCCAATGAATCCTAATTTAGATCAAAGGGAGTCTATGTGACACTGAACCATAAACACCCTAGTGTGCGTTACTTCAAGGAAGTTGTTAGTGTGTCCCCGATGGCTATTATGTGATATGGTTGCGCTCTAGAGCCTGCACCCTTTAATTACTAATAGAGAAGAAAATCCCATATAAGAGGGAGGAATGTAAATGAGACCTCTGCTCTTTTGAACATTTTATGCATTTGCCAAATTAAAATTTGCTGTGGACTTTGGTTTTCCCTGATCATTGTTGGTAGGGATCATTTGGCTCTTGGGATTAAATCCGACTTTCCAAAAACTATTTCCCATCAGTGCGCAGGTTTCAGATCTTTGTGCTTGCCTTGCGCTGAGACGTGGATCATCAGAACCAGATTGGGAACCGTTTCTTTGAAGTTTTCAAAGGTAGGAAAGACATCCTCGTCCATGTTTGTCTTTCTTTTGTGTGGATCGTTGCTAAAGGGCAAGTTGCAGGGACTGCACTGGGGGCCGGTGCAGGCCAGAGGCACGCTCATGCCCTCCCTGCCACTCCTGGGCCGGTGCAGGCCAGAGGCACGCTCATGCCCTCCCCACCACTCCTGGGCCTGTGCAGGCTAGAGGCACGCTCATGCCCTCCCCGCCACTCCTCACAACTTCTGTGCAGGGAGGGTCATGGTGTAGGGTTGTGTGTCTGGCTCAGTCTTGACCACACTCACCGCAGTGGGGGTTACTCACAGCAAGTTTTAAAGCACAATTCCAAGATGAGGAGAACCACAAATGTCAACTCAAACAGCACAATTTCAGTGATTCTTCCTTCTCCAGGGCTTATCTGCCCTAACTAAGCCTATGTTGGGGGTGGGAGGGAGGGAATGAATTAGTCAAAAGCTTTGCACATAAATGAAGAGCTGAGTTTAGGCCCAGGCTCTGTACAAAGGCAAAGACGCTTATTAGACAGAATGACAACTGAAGATATTAACCATTCAGAGGTATCTGCCATCCCCAACACTGCATCTTGTTCAGCAAAGCAAACGCCTTCTTTGCCATCTGTCTCCCTACTACAAAGAGATAATAATAATAAAATCATTGCTTAATGAGTAAACTAAGTAGAGGATAATTCCCCGGTAGATCATATTGGTGTTCTTCTCCAAAGGATGCTACATTCTCAATGAGGCAGAGATCACAGGGGAGAGCGTGATCATGCACTAACGGGGGATGTCTAAAATCAAAACCCAGGGCAGCATATGTCAGTGTTTAAAGGCCCATCAAAGAAACATCCAACTTTTCAGCTGTAACCCAAATATAAATTTTCCTTACCCTGTCAATTAGCAGATTACAAAACTTCTGTAGCAGGAAGACCATTCTGGCAGCAAAGGCGCAGTGTTTGGAATGGGTCCAGGTCAGACAGATGGTGTGGAAAAGGGATGCAATGAGTCGTTCTGTGTCTGGAGAGTCGACTGTTCCTCCATGCGGCAAATGTAACCTTTGAAAGGCGGCGCCACAAGGTAAGGTTGCCAGCCTTCCACACAGCTGGAGGGGCACACAGATGTCCAGAAGCACAGAGCAGACAACACCGGCACCACCACGGACCAGCCTGAGGAATGAGTCAAGGAAAGAACACAGAGCAAAAAACCAGAGGCGAATCTTCTCCAAGTAGAATATGATATGATATGATATGATATGATATGATATGATATGATATGATATGATATGATACGATGCGATGCGATACGATATATGACACAATATATATGATTATATGATATATATGATGATATGATACATATGATGATATGATATGATATATGATGAGTTAAGTGAAAATTGATGAGAGAGAGTTCTTGCTCTCTTAGGAATGAACTCCACTAGAAACACTTGGATGGTATAATTGAGGGGGAGGAGAGAAACAATATTTGCTGTGGTTTTTATTATTAACTGCCACCTGTAGCTATCACAAAGTTTCTGGTGGTGCAACAATTATGGCAACCAAAAACAATGCACCTGAAGGTTGGAAGTTCAAGCCCAACCAGCAGCAGAAGGAAAACTTGCTGATGGGCTTCTGTAACGACTGTGGTCACGAGGACTCTGCAGGGCAGATCTACTCTGTATCACAGACTCACAATGAATCAAAGTCCACGCAATGGCAATGGGTTTACGTTTTGGGGTTTTGTACATGCCAGGGTCTATTTACAAAACTGACTCAGTAACCCCTGGCCAGCTGCAGAGAAAATCTTGATTCAGTGGTCAATGATCAATGAAGTTAAAATGTACAATAATAATAACCATAGCCCACAAGTTTAAAAATGTATTGTAAATTAAGAGAAAAAGCAGCATGCAATATAGGGTGATCAACACAATGTCACTAAAGAAAGAAAGCCACAAATAGGGACAGAAAGATTAATGGAAATCAGAACTCTAGGTAGGAAGTAGGAAAAGTGTTAGTACACTGTTATATTGAGATCAATGGCATAGAACAAAATGTGCATGAATGGTCAGTCAAATGAAAGACTTACTTGCTTTGTAAATCTTCACTGAAATGACAATAAAAAATTTTTAAAATAAAATAAAAATGCATTTTAAAATGTAAACACAAAGGAGGTAGGGAGGAAAACGTGCAACAATGAATGAATGAAAATACAAGTTTTCTGTAAACTTTCATTAAAATCACAATAAAAAATTATTTACAAAAAAAAATGTAAACACAAATCAGTGACTTTGGCCAGGGACTTTCTTGATGTGGCTCTTCTTAGCCAAGGTCTTTGTACTCTCACCATGTGACTGGGTAGAATTATGCAAATATGAGGTGCTTGTGGTGCATGAAGGGGATTAGGTAGCTTGCTAATCATGTAAATAAGGACAGAGCTCCCTGGTGGGGCAGGACTATGGAAGCAGGATGTATAGAATGCTAACATGAGGACTGGTAGGTTTTGCCATGTGGCCAGGCTTAAAATGACCCATCCCAGTGGAAAGAAGGGCTATCAAAAGAGTAGGAGTCAAGTACATCCTTTG
Organism: Elephantulus edwardii; assembly: GCF_000299155.1. Taxonomy (NCBI): domain Eukaryota; kingdom Metazoa; phylum Chordata; class Mammalia; order Macroscelidea; family Macroscelididae; genus Elephantulus; species Elephantulus edwardii. Next base: position 44,235,096 of record NW_006399751.1, on the reverse strand, counting down.
GACCTGAAATCCCTGCACTGAAACTCTTACACCCAGGAAACAGATAGCTGTGATACCAGAGAGAAGACACAAAATGAGACCAAGAGAAGTAATCATAGACAGAGACTAGTGGAAACCGCCAGACAATGGCCTTTGTCTTCCTTCATTCAACCTTGGAGCTGACATCACCCCCATGCCTTAACTTTTAGCAGAACCACAGGCAAGCCTATAAGGGGTTGCAATAACTCAAGGGAGGAACGCACTCCTTAGAACAATCAGCCAGACAAGATCAAGAGGGTAGCATTTGCCTGTGGATGAAACTCTGTAGGCAGAAAGGCACAGAAATGGTGGACGAGTGGAAGCAGGAGGCAAGGGGGATGTGGGGAGGGTGCGCTGTACCATGTGGGTTGTAATCAGTGTCACAGAACACACAGTGTATGAACTGCTGCATGGAAAACCAAATTTCTCTGTCAACTTTTAAATCACAATGAGAAATCAATAAAGAGAATATAGATGACTTTTGTGTTGGATTTGACACCAAAGGGACCTCAGAACCAAGACAAAGTTGACTCACCATGCCTGGAATGACATGTGATGACCACCACTACTCTTTCCATTTCAGAACCACCTATACAGTAGTTCCTCCACAATCAAAGCAACAATCAATTTGGATATTTGTGTAAACTCTTTAACCCAAACTCTTGCCCTATATCCAATCCTGTTAAGATTGGCGGGGTGCGGGGGGGGGGGGGAGGGAGCTCAAATGCCTCATAAAAGTAACAATTGCTTATTTTAATGTTGGCAACTTATAACTGACAATTATGTTGTTAATTGATAGTTATTTCAATGAGTTGTCATCTGTGTAGATTGTTCAGATTAGCAATGTTGTTTTTGCATTGTGATTAAACCGCTGGGTAACAACATAAAGACTGTGGTATTTTATTACACATTCCTTCTACCATTTCAGGAGAGAAAAAGGACCAAGCCCCTTTAAAGACACAGATGCTTTTTAAAATAGGCAAGGGTTTAGTTTATAAAGTCTGGTTAAAATGCAATTTTTAGCAGAATGCTAGATTAATGAAATGCAACGTTTAATTAAAGAAATTCCTTTCTATGTAAATGAAGTATTAATTAGAGAGAAGGAAGTAAAAGAGACAGTGATAGCTAACAGCATGGTTAGCAAGCACACCAAGGGAAAATATTGCTCCTGCCTAGAACAAAATTAACAGAGAGACTCCAACTTTGTCCTTGGAATATATAAGACAGATGGCTAAATAAAGGATGTGGCTGGTTTCTTAAGACTGAGGGAAGAGCAAATAAATCCTCAAACTAATCTAACTTGAAGAAAGATTTTAGAATAAATTCATAAGCCAACACCAATTCTATTCAATACCAATTGCTAGCATTACATGTTTTAAAACAAAACCTTTTACTTAAAAGTTTTCTGTGGCTTTAAAATCTTACAACAGATTGCATTTCTAAGATTTTGTACAGTATGGTGGCTTTAATCCTTGCTATTTTAATAATAACAAAAAGCATGATCGCAGGCATCAGCTGGCAGAAATTTAGGAAGATTCCGTTGCTGTTATGTGCTGTTGAGTCAGAACAGACCCATAGCTTACCTCCAGCAAGTTTTCAGAGGAAGGAAATTGCATGTGAGGAGATGGCCCATCTTTCTCCTGAGGAACAGCTGTTGGATTCGTGCCTTGGGTTGGCAGAGCAACTCCTTTCCACTGAGCCTCTGGAGCACCTAGGAAGCCTATGTTGTTGTTGAATCAGAACTGACCCAACACAGACCCTCCAGCAGGTTTACAGAGGCAGTAAATCAAATGGAGATTGCCCATCCTTCACCCACAGAGCAGCTGGTGGATTCAAACTGTGTGCCTTTGGGATTGCCGTGCACCTTTTTACCACTAGGTTACCAGAGCTCCCTAGGAAGATTCAGTTACTGGACCTATGGGGCAAAGGAGGTCTGGCGATCTTCTGGATAAGGAGTTATACTGTCAGTCCAAAGGCAGGAGACAATTTCCTCCTATACAATTTACTGCCTTGGGAAACCCATTAGAGGGTCAACTATGAGTCAGTTCCAATACCACGGCATAAAATAACATAACAATCCTATGGGATGGAACATCCTGGCCACAAGGTGGCAGCTGCCCAACTTCTGGGCAGAGTGTCCTGTCTGTCAGAATGAAACAGATTCTAAAGAGCATGTCATAGTTTCTCCAAGAGTTTGGATCAAAAGTACTCAAGTTTTGAAGCTTCTTTTTATTTCCTCTTAAAACTAGGTCAAACTGAAAAGGCTTGCAGAAAGTCTTGCTAAATTGGGGCTGTAGTCCCTTTCATATCAAATGCATATATAGCCACTTGCTATCAAGTTGGTTTTGACTCATCGTACCCTCAGCCATGTGTGTCACAGTAGAATTACTGCTTTCAATGGAGAACTTTCCAGAAGAAAAATGCCTCCAGGTGGACTTTAACCTTTAACCTTTCAGCTACCATGAACATGTTATCCATTTATTGTTACTCAGGAATTCGGGATGTGCACATCTTAATGACATTTAAGTGATAGCTTGAGACCGTGCACTACACCTATCCCTCAGCCTGCCCCAGTCCCAGTTAATACTGCATTGTTTTACGATTGCCATTTGATAATGCAGTGAGCATCTAGGGCTTTGACTTGCACAGAATTCTTTCTCCTTCTAGTAATTGTTGCTGTGTGTCACTGAGTTTGAATCAAGTTACAGGACCCTCGGCAGGTCTACAGAGGCATAAATTGAACAGGAGGAAATTACCTATCTTTCTCTCTCAGAGCAATTGGGTGGATTTGACACCAGGACCTTTAGGCAGGCAGCACTACTCCTTACCCACTAGGCCACCAGAGCTCCATCTCCTGGTAATGGAACCTTAATTTCCTGTAGGGAACTACTTCTCATCTATCCTTTCTGTGGTTTGGGAGAGACAGTTATCATCCCCAGCACCTCCCAGGATACAAGGGTAAGCCCATGTCCGATCTAACCAGGCAGGTCATTCCATTCTCTGTCCCCTATACCTGGATCAGTCCCTAACTTAGGGTACAACTTTTTTAAGAATCTGTGGGAAAGAGAAAAGAAACATTCCTTCTTCAGATAAAGCAGGGAGAATGTTAGCTTGGAGATAGATGCCAGACTAAGGTTGTCATTGAGAAAGGCAGAGTCCACATACAGGGTTGGTTGCCTTGAACATAGGTGAGCGAATCTGTAGCTACTTTACATGTGTTTATCAAGCATTCAAGCTCGTATCCATTGCCATCAAGTCAATTCTGATTCATGGTGATCCATGGTTTAGGCAGCAGAACTACTCGGGGTTTTTTGGCTACTATCATTAGAAGATCATAAGCCTTCCTCGCATGATGCTACTGGAAGAATCATACCGTCAACGTTTTAATTAGTACTCATAGCCATCGAATTAATTCTAACTCATAACAACCCTCCATTGAGTTTTGGAGAGTGTAAATCTCAAAGGAAGGGCACTAGTATCTTTCTTCCATAGAACCATGGATGGATTCAAACCTCTAATGATTCAGTATATGCTAACAGCACAGCTCTCTGTGGACCATTCCACGCCTCCTTTTTACATTAGTAGTTCTTGCTAGATACAGGAGAGTCAACACCAACGCTATGAGGGTCAACCCTATGAAGAACACATCTGAGCCTTGCCCTATCCTGTGCCATCCTCACCACGTCTAATATGCTTGAGTTCACTGTTGCACCCACTGTGTCAATCCATCTTGTTGAAGGTCTTCCTCTCTTTCTCTGACCTCCACCTTTCCCAGCACGTCTTTTCCCAAAGACTTGCCCCTTCTGACAAAATGTCCAGAGTATATGAGGTAAGATTTCCCCATCCTAGGTTTTAAGGAGCACCCTGGTCCCACCTCCTCAAGGCAGTTTTGTCTGTTCTTTTGGCAGACCATTGATATTCAGTACTCCAACACTGCAATTCAAAGGCATCAATTTTTCTTCGGTCATCTTTCTTTACTATCCAACTTTCAGATGCACAGGAAGTTATAAAATGATGTTTTATTGACTACGCAAAGGCATTTGACTGTGCGGATGTCAACTAATTGTGGATAACCTTGAGAAGAATTGAATCCCACTTGACTGTGCTAATGCAAAACCTATACCTGGAGGAGGAAGCTGTTGTACAAACAGAGCAAAGGAACACTACGTGATTCAAAATCAAGAAAGGAGCGTGTCAGGGATGTGCCCTTCCTCCATATCTTTTCAATCTACATGCAAAACAAATTATTCAGGAGGCTGAACTTTATGAAGGAGAGTGTGACATCAGGATTAGAGGAAAATTCATCAACAACATGTGTTACACAGATGATGCTAAAACTGAGGAAGACTTGGAGTAATTGCTACAGAAGGTCAGACTGCAGTCTTCAATATGAGTTTAAGCTCAACATCAAGAAAACAAAGATTCTCACCACTGAGCCAATTGCTGCATCATGAGAGATGGGGGGGAAAATTGAGGTTATTAAAAACTTCTTATTTGGATCCATAATCAACATTCTTGATACCAGCAGTCAGGATATCAAAAGACAAGTTGTTTTTGAAAGTCTGCTGTCAAGGACCTCTCTAGAGTACTAAAGAGCAATGAAGTTAGTCTGAAAACTAAGGTGCACCCGATCCAGGCCATGGTCTTCTCAATTGCCTGCTATGCATTGGAGAGCTAGACAATGAATATGGATGACAGAGAAGAATAGATACCTTTGAGCTGTGATGCTGGAGAATAGTATTGAACATACCATGGGCTGCCAAGAGAACGAATAGGTCTGTCCTGGAGAGGATGAAACCAGGTTGTTCCTTGGAGGCAAGAATTTTGAAGCTCCATCTCACATATTTTGGGTGATGTTGCCAGGAGGAACCAGTCCTTGGAGAAGGATATCATGTTTGGAAGGTAGAGGGACAGTGCAGGAGAGTAAATCCTTGGAGGAGATAGGTTGACACAGTGACTGTGGAAATGGGAGTAGGTGTGTCAGAGATGGTGAGATTGGCTCAGGATAGGGCAGGGTTCATAGCTATTGTTCATAAGATCTCTATGAGTCATAGTCAACTCGTAGCACATAACAACAACAACAAAAATAGTAGTAATTGTTGTGGGCAAGATCCACAAATTATTTCTAATATTGTTATTGCTGTTGTTACATGTCATCGAGTCCACCATGACATACAGTGAACCTATAAACAACAGATTGGAACATTGCCCTATCCTGTGCCATCATTGTCATAATCTCAGCTATCTCATGGAGGGTCCTCTGGTCTATAGAGACTTCACTGCCTTCTGCCTCCACTCCAGCCAGGCCACTATCAGACCAGTCACCCTCCTGACATTTGTAATTATGTTAGATGTCTGTTGTTGTTGTTGTTAGATGCCATTGTATCAATTAGGACCGCATGAACAACAGAGCTGAGCCTTGCCCGATCACTCCATCCAGCACCATCCTCACCACCTCTGCCATGCTCAAGCCTGTGGTTGCAGTCACTGTGCCAATCCCTCTGGTTGAAGGCCTCCTTCTTTTTCTCTGACCCTCCACTTTTCCCAAGGACTGGTCCGTCCCAGCAACATCCCCATAGTATATGAGATGAAGTCTCACCATTCTTGCTGTGGCAGAAGTGAAAAAACAAAACAAATAAAACACCAAAACCCAGGAGACTGTGGTTGAGGGAATAACTTTGCAGCAGTCATCAAGTCCTCCCCAATGGCAGAGCTACTGAAGCAAAGTCTCTATATTGGAAACATATAGAGTGATATTTTTAAATTAGCATTACCAGTAACGAAGTAATGGACATCAATGGACTCCTAATATGATGTGCTGAGAAGAGCATATAATTTCAGAGATATTTTTAGCAAAATTGCATAATTCAAGTCTAATCACAAGAAAGCAGTAGCTAGACTCAAGTTGAAGGATGTGCTGAAAAATAACTGATCAGTACTTTCCAAAAGTGTCTGTCTATGGTGGACAGGGTGAAAGGACGGTGGGCTGCTTCCATTCTACTCCATGAAAACAGAAACTGAAGCACCCTTGTCTTGTTCCTTTTCTGTTAAGTCATTTCCTTCAAACATACTGTCAGAGGAGAGTCAGGGAACTGGTCCTGCCCTCTGAGTTGATTCTCTCTAGTGCTTTCAGGACAGAGTTAATTTGCAGGCCTGCTTCTAGTATATTTTGACAAGGAGAAAGTGGCAAATTAGCACATTCGTTCTTTATAACAGTGCATACATATTAGCTCCTACCTATTATTTCACTAAAACAGAGGCTCAGAGAAAATACTACCTGGCCTTTGAAAATATAACCTGATAACCTGATAAAGATGAGCAAATGCTCCTTTTGGTTTTGTCCAAACTCTTTTCTGCAGCTCTTACCCCTCCACTCCATCAAAGTAAAGCCAAAGCTCACTTTGGACCAGTGGTCAGCTGGCATCTTTGTCAGATTCCAGCCACCTCCAGAAAGCACTTGGATCTTGGTGAGCCCAGACGAGAGACAGCACAAATTCTGCTCAGGAAAGGAACTCAGGGGGTTAATATAAGCTTTACCTCTTTGGCTTTTTCTCTCAGTATTCCCAATTAATGACAACACAGATGCAGAAAATAGAGGATGTAGCCTCCCAGGGAGGATTAAATTTGAATCGCAACCTGTCCTTAAGCTCTGCCCAGGAGTCTGAAGCAGGCTCTGACAAAAACCTCAAACTTCTGGCTTCATCTTTGCAATAGTCTATTCTAGCTCAGTTTATTGCATTGTAGTTAAGGTACTGAGTTTCCAAACAGTCCTACTAAGCGCAACATGTTACTTTGGAAGGACAGCAGATTAGGAACCCTTACCTCAATCACTTGACAAACACTTGTGGCCAGCACACTATTCCCAAGCAGGAAACCTTGAGCGGTACATTCAGCAACTAACTGAAAGGTTGGAGCTTTAGATCTATCCAGAGGCACCTCGCACAGAGGCTTGGAGATCTATTGACAAAAGCCAGTCAATGAACACCATCTGGAGCATTGTTTTACTCTGACATACACATGAAATTCCCAGGAGTTGTAATGGACTCAACAGTAACTAATTTTATACCAAAGAAAATTCTCTGCTAATCACTAAAAAAGCAGTTGTTGTTATGTGCCTTCAAGCTGTATACAACTCAGTGACCCTATGAACAGTAGATCTGAAACCTGCCCTTATCTTGTGCCACCATAATCACCTCTGACATACCTGAGCCCATTGCTGCAGTCACACAGTGTCAATCTATTTCATTGAGGGTCTTCCTTTCTTCCACTATGATGGTGGGATTGTGTGCTGTCGAGTCAGAACCGACTCCTAACTGACCCTCCAGCAGGTTTACAGGGCAGTAAATTGCACAGGAGGAGATTGCCCATCCTTCCCCCAGGAAGCAGCTGGTAAATTTGAATTGCTAACTTTTGGAATAGCAGCACAGTTTCTTACTCAAATAGATAGTTTGAGTTTACTATATGGACTTGAGCTGCTCGCTTTTGGGACTGCAGTACTGTTTCTTTTTTTTTTTTTTCTATAATTATATTTTATTAATTTTCATAAACATTTACAGAGATTTTGGGCTTCCACTCATTCATTGTTGCACTATTCTCTCTACCCTCCTCCCAGTTTGTTCTTGTCCAAATGCCACAGTGCTTGTCAAAGCCAGTTCTGATTAATCTTCTTTGTCAGTGTATCCTTTGCCATTCCCTATCACTCCTCCCTGAGAGAGACTTCACCCTGAGTCATAAGGAAAAGGGGACGGCGTATTCTCTTAGCTACTTCCTGTTGAAAAGGGACGCTGTGGGTTTCAGGGTGAAGATCTTCTCTCACTACTCTAAAGGGCCCCTTTGGCTGTAGGAAACACATAGACTATTATGGAGATTGATTTTGGAATTCAGATGCACTCTTATTGATTGTGCTTGGCTGTACATGTACATATCCTTCAAGATGTATCATGGGGGTGTTGCAACCTAGAAGACACAAATAGATATGTGGAGTTTACTATATAATTTACTACTTTTTAGCAATCGGGGTTTTTTGTTTCTTTTTTTATCTTCAGCTTCTGACACTCCTCCAATAAAAGTTCCATAAACTCCAACTCGAGTTTATAAGACCCTTTCCTTATTCTTCCCGTAATATTCTGTGCAAAATGCCTGTGGCATTATCAGAGGGAACTCCCAGTTCCAAGGTCAGTTTACTTATCTAAAAATCTCCTGTCATTTTCATTTCACTTGTAAAGCGAAACATAAAGCAACTTTTTTTAAGCAATTCTTAAAACACTATTCAAGTATTACTCAAAGGAGGGAAGAATTGATATTCATTGCACAAAACTGGACAAAAATAAAGCCTATATTGCTCATAATGGTAAATATGGTTATGGGTCATGAATCTGGTCTAAGTCACTAAAATCCATAAAAATAGTTATAACTTGTTCATAAAACACCTCTTCCAAGACTTTCCATAAGAAACTTAGAAGGTAATGAAACATCAGATAATGGGGAGAGCTAATTAACTTTGTCAATGCCTTAATAGGCTCTGTTTTATTATATTAATTAGATACATCATGAACACTCTACACATGCCTTCACTCAAGTTCCCAGGATTATGGGCAAAAGAATGAGAACCCTACCTGCCAACAGACTTAGATAGTCCAGGTTTTATTTTTGAGTCCTACAATGTACCTACAGACTTATATCTACCTGCACACTTCTGTTCCCCTAGATAGAATGATTTCTGTAAACAGATTCAATCATTAAGAACTAAGACCATTAAGGTCTCACGTCTTATGTTCAAATGTTGAAAATCTTAAATCAGTGTGGAAAATATAGCACTAAAATGAAACTAAAGGGGATAACAAAAGATCATACAGGCTAAGAAAAAAAAATTTTTTAAATGTCTACTTTCTCTCATTAAATATAAGGTCTTAGGGAAAGTCACAACATCTTGAATTCAGAGTGTCTTTTCCTCATATGTTTTATCACTGATCTCTCTCATTGCTGTTGAATCGGAACCAGCTCATAGCTCACTCTCTGGTGGGTTTTCTGAGACTGCAAATAGCAATGGAAAAGACTGCCCATCTTTCTCCAAAAGAACTGCTGGTGGATTCAAACTGGGAGGGAGGCATGGCCTTTGTGTTAGCAGGGTAACTCTCTCTGGATTATGCCACCAGACTAGTCTATCTCTAAATTCTCAGATTCTCAACCACATGAGCCATTTTGTATTGCTCTGGGATTTATTATCACCTGGAGCTCTTGACAAAAGATTTTATGTTGTTATAGATGGTGTACCAATTGAAGTATTTCAGATAACAGATGTTGCCCTGGATGTGCTCACCAAG
>NW_006399751.1:44205546-44224226 GCF_000299155.1 Elephantulus edwardii | reverse complement strand
CACACACACACACACACACACACACACACACACACACACACACACACACACACTGGTGCACCTATTTCCACTAATTATTGGGTCTGAAATTTGTTGCAAATGACCACAGAACTTTATAGAATCTTTTTTTACTCACAGGTGTGGGGTTTATTAGGAAAACACGTTGGGGAAAGGGGAAAAGAGAAAGGATATCACAAAGTAAAAGTCCTATTCGGTAGGTAAGTAGCAGTCCCAAGCCAACTTAACAGTAAGACACAAACAATACCTTAATTAGTTCAGACAGCTTCTCAGTCAATAGTAAGATACCTCTAGCACAAGAATCTCTGGCCCCAAAGAATGTACACTTGTTTCCTCTTTCCTGGTGTTGCGGTTCCCCCTCAAGGGACTGTCCCTGGCTCTCTCTGGCTCCGTCAGGCTACACCTTGCCACAGTCTCTCTTATGTTAGTTATGATGGTTAGTTCTCTCTTATGTCACCCTCAAAAAACTGTTGATGATGTTGAAGAAGCTGATCAATGCTGAACCATGTGTCTGGAGATGAGGCAGCTGGAGACCATGTCCCCTTGGAAGGGAGGAGGCGCAGGGAAGGTTGTTGCTAAGGCAATGGATAGAAAGAAAAGTCATTCTCAGAAGTCCTAACTCTCCATGACTCATGGTGGGTTTTTAGAAGCTATCAATCATCCTTGGAGTAACTAGATTCTAACCTCCTGAGTTGGCAGCACAACTCTTCATCCACTAGACCACCAGAACTCCCTCTTGATAAAAGTAGAGGCAAGTTTCTAGCATGATGAAACACTGGCTAAGTAACAACTAAAACCATTTGTATATCTTCAAATGGAGGTCATTTTGACAAGACAAAGTAAACCAAAGTTACTGAACATCTAGGCTTTACAATGACTCACTAGATTCCACAAACTAATTTAAAGGAGGTACAAAAACCCACTAATTGCTGTCAAGACTATATTAAGAGGCATAATGAAATCATGAAGTTGTTCATTAATCTATGGAAACTTTGCTTTCTCTTGCTTTTATCCCAAATATTCTATTCAGTTGACCATATCCATTAATGACTAAGAACTGCTTTAATAATCTCAGAACAGGAAAAAAAAATTAGTATATATTTGTAACAAAAAGTGTATAGACATTGATGCTGTAGTTATATAACAAAGAATATAATCCAAGGTCCTAAAAGACAGCTTGTCTGAAAATATGTAAAGGTCTTGGGGATGTATTCAGAGATGTATCAATTTGGTAGTAGAAAAGTAATTTAAGCAGCAAGCAACATGGTCTACTTAGCTAAAACCACAGAGCAAATGTAATTAAAAGGGGGAATGGAAAATACTGTGGGTTAGACTAAAAACACAAATTGGACAGGGACTTTTCCTGACTATAATCTTTTCTTATTAAGAATATGGACATAAGAAAATATTGATGGAAAGAACATGAAATGCTGGCAGATCTGTCCAAACCCTTCCTCTCCACTGCCTGGTATACAGACAAGTAGAGAAAGGCAAAGCTAAGTCTAGCATGTAAGAGTGGTCATTTTAGAATTTCATCTCCTTTGATAAAACCTCCTGCCAGGGATGTGTCCTGTCTCCATACCTTTTCAATCTGTATGCAGAGCAGATTATCCGAGAGGCTGGGCTCTATGAGGAGAAGCATGGTGTTAGGATTGGTGGACGATCTATCAACAATCTGTGTTATGCAGATGACACAACCCTGCTCGCTGAAACTGAGGAGGACCTCATGCACTTACTGCAGAGGGTCAAGGACTGCAGCCTTCAATATGGACTGAGGCTCAATGTCAAGAAGACAAAAATTCTCACCACTGGACCAATCGGTAGCATCAGGATGGATGGTGAAGAGATTGAGATTGTTCACAGCTTCAGTCTGCTTGGCTCCATGGTCAACACTCTTGGCACCAGTAGCCAGGAAATCAAAAAACGTATTGCGATAGGAAAGTCTGTGGTTAGGGACCTTTCTAAAGTACTCAAGAGCAACGGTGTCTCTCTGGAGACTAAGGTGCGCCTGATACAGGCCATGGTTTTTGCAATCAGTTGTTATGCATCAGAGAGTTGGACAATGACTAGGGAGGATAGAAGGAGAACTGACGCCTTTGAGCTGTGGTGCTGGAGAAGAGTACTGAATGTACCATGGACTGCCAAGAAAACAAATAGATTCATCCTAGAGAGGGTTAAACCGGGCTGCTCCTTGGAGGCAAGGATTCTGGGGCTTCGTCTGACATACTTTGGACATGTTGTAAGGAGAGACAGGTCTTTAGAGAGGGACATCATGCTGGGTAGAGTGGAGGGACAGCGCAGGAGGGGAAGACCCTCTATGAGGTGGATTGATTCAGTGACTGGGGTAATCGGGATGGGTGTGTCAGAGGCAATGAGACTGGCACGGGATAGAGCAGGGTTTAGGGCTGTTGTACATAGGGTAGCTATGAGTCGCAAACGACTCGATGGCACATAACAACAACAACAACAACAATGCCCTTTAAGTCTTTTCATGGACTTAACATTCAAGAAAACGAAAGTAATAAACAAGGAAAATAAAGAAACTTGGAGTTAACATAATGAGAGAAAGAATATTGGTCAAATAAAACGTAGTTTTTCCTTCCCTCTCATTCTATCCCTAGGTTATGCAAAAATAGAAGGATATAGAGAAGTAGGAGTGGTATCTACTTCCTAAACAACATGCCTCCGGAAACTATGAACTTTGTAAATGTCGACAGTTGTTGTAGAGGGGCTTCAGGCCTTTTGTTCATAGGGTCTCTATGAATCGTGCTTGACTTGAAGGCGATCAACAAAAACAACAGATAGAGAAAGCATCGTACCTTATACCATAACTTACTCTATTTTCTTCAAAAAGTTCAAGATCTTCTAGGGCTTTTCCAATTAACATTTGTGATGTTATGAGTTTATGATCCCCACTCTCGGAAAGGAAAGGTTGCTGTTGTCAGGGGCCATGGAATGATTTCCAACTCACAGCAACCTAGTGTATACAAGCCACCTTCACAATAGCCGCTGTGTTTGAGGCCATTGTTCCACCCACAGTGTTAATCCATCTAATGGAGGGTCTTCCTCTTTTCCACTGACCCTCCACTTTTCAAAGCATGATGTCTTTCCCTAGGGATTGGCCCCTCCTGAAACCATGTCCACAATATGTGAGACAAAGTTCTCGCTATCCTCACTTGTTGGGGGCATTCTGGCTGCATTTCTTTCAAGACAGATTTGCTTGTTCTTTGGGCAATCCACAGTAGATCCCGCATTCTTCATATTTGTCAGCTTAATTTGGTGACAGTTAATAATCTACCATCACTAGTGTCATTCTTCTTGTTGTTAAATGCCAGAGTTGACTATAACCCTCTGAACAAAAGATCTGAATTCTGCCCTATCCTGTGCCTTTCTCACCAAGTCTGTTATGTTTGAGCCCATTGTTAAAGTCACTAAGTCAATTCATCTTGTTGAGGGTCTTCCTCTCTTTCTCTGACCCTCCACCTTTCCCAGCATGATGTCTTTTTCCAAGAGCTCTTCCCTCCTGAGAGCATGAAGCATGACCAAGATACGTGAGAAGTTTCATGATCCTTGCCTCTAAGGAGCACGGCACCTTGATTGCATTTCCTCTAAGACAGACTTGCTTGTTCTTTTGGCAGTCTCTGAGATATTTGGTACTCTTCTCCATCACCATAAGCAGTGTCATACTGTTGTTGCTGTTGTTGTTAGTATACCATAAAGTCAGATCCAACCCACAGCTGAACCTCTGGCAGGTTTTCAGAGGCAGCTAACTGTACAGGAGGAGACTGCCCATCTTTTTCCCATGGAGCAGTGGGTGGATTTGAACTGTGTGCCTTCGAGATTGCAGTGCAGCTTCTTGCCTCGAGGTCACCAGAGCTCTCTACTGCCTCTGAAAATACTCCGTCATGTTGTTGTTGGTAAGTGCTGCTGAATCATAGACGACTCATAGCGATCCTATGAACGAAAGACCTGAACACTTGTATAACTATCTTCGTTTCTCCAAGTTCATAGTTTCCGGAGGCAAGCTATTTTGGAAGTGGATGCCACTCGTGCTTCCAAGCTTGTTTTAATCAGGAGCTCCACCAAACACTGTCCACCATGGGTAACCATTATCGCGTTTGACACATCAGCGTCACAGTGTTGAGCATCACAGCAACCACAAGTTACCTCTGTACAGCAAATGATAGCACTCTGTCACAGCTGAGGGTATAAAAAGAGCGTGGCTAATGTGGAGGTAGCAACACCTGACCTCCCTAACTCCACAAGGGGGAACAGTTCCCGTACACAACGTTGACGGGGCAAAACCAATTCCCATGTGGTCAAAGTAAACTTTCCTCCCAGAGCTCTCACTGCTCTGCTGCTGGCTTCATTATTCCACTGCAGTGGCCACACAGAACTCACAGATCTATGCTCATGATTATGGAGTTTATCAGGAAAGATAACAGGTTAGAATTCAGGTTGGAAAAAAGGATCCAATTCTTTGATCAAATCAGCTTCTCGGGTGTGGTGATAGGTCTTCTGATCATCAATCTTAGGGTTTTGATCATTGTTACAACACTCCCTTAGTTCTGCCAGTTGTGGCATCTCTCTCCACCCCCGCATCCCCTACTCCTCCGGCAAGCTTGGGTGAGCTTAGCTCTGGCCATGTCTGTGGTTCCATGGGGCAGTTGACCCCAGTCTGTCTCATGTCAGTCTCTGATTCTTTGCTGCTGCTGCTCTCGTCTAGATCTGTGTTTTTCAGGAATCTCTGGCCAAAATGAACTCACACTGGGCTCTCCAACAACACAACCTTCCAGTGACCATAAATTAGATGGCCTAAGACCAGGTAATCTTTTGTTCTATTATACATAAGGTTACCATGGATTTGACAAAGCAACTAACAATAGTTTTTAGGAAACCCTAGGTGGTGCAATCAATCAAGAAAAGAAAGACTCTCATCATGAGGCCAACTGGCAGCATCATGATAGATGGTGAAGAGATTGAGATTGTAAACAGCTTTAACTTGCTTGGCTCCACAATCAACACTCTTGGCACCAGCAGCCAGGAAATCAAAAGATGAATTGCATTGGGGAAATCTGTTGTCAAGGACCTCTCCAGAGTACTGAAGAGCAATAATGTCAGTCTGTCTAGAAACTAAGGCATGCTTGATCCAGGCCATGGTTTTTGCAATTACCTGCTATGCATCAGAGAGCTGGACAATGACTAAGGATGACAGAAGATATATTTGAGTTGTGGTGCTACAGAAGAGTATTGAATATCCCATGAACTGCTAGGAGAAGAAACAAGTTCATCCTGGAGAGAGTGAAACTAGGCAAAAATTTTGAAGCTCTGTCTAACATACTTTGGGGATGATGAAAGGAGGGAGTAAAAAACTTTAACAGTGACTACTTTGTACTGTTGTTGTTGTGCTGTCAAGTACCACTTACAGTGACTCTATCTATGAACAATAGCTCTAAACCCTACTCTGTCCTGAGCCAGTCTCACTGTCTCTGACAACACTTACCCTCATTACCCCAGTAACTGTGTCAATTCATCTCATCCAGGGTCTTCCTCTCTTGCACTGTCCCTCCACCCTTCCAAGCAGAATCTCCTTATCCAAGGACTGGCTCCTCCTGGCAACATGCTCAAAGTAGGTGAGACAGAGCATTTTAGTTAGGAGGGAGCACTGGTGGCCTAGTGCCAAGAAGCTACACTACAATCCCAAAGGTGCACAGTTTGAGTCCACCAGCTGCTCCACAGGATAAAGATGGTGGGCAATCTCCTCCCTTGTGATTAACTAACTGCCTCTTAAAATCCACCAGAGGGGTCAGCTCAGCTATGAGTTGGCTCTGATGTGAAAGTATACAGCAACAACAACAACCATTTTAATCAGGAGTCAGGAACTAAACAGGTGAAGAGGTTAACAGGTGCAAGCAGCCTCCTGTAGAAGTCTTTGGAGGCTCTTCATGTAAATATAAAAGGATCTCCGGTAGTGTAGTGTGTAACCAAAAGGCCAGCGCTCCAATTCCAGTCACTGCTCTGTGAGAGGAAGACAAGCAGTCTCCTCCCGTATAGACAGACATCATCAGAACCCCAATGCAGGGTCGCTAAAAGTTGGAACAAACCTGACAGCGGCAGGTTCATGTACATAGAGGATGCCCAGGAGCAGTGCTAAAAGAGGTTTTACCTCTCCATCTGAGCACGAGCCGCCACGTCTCCTCAACACATCGACATGGCTTTCAACTGCTGCGCACTTCTGCTCAAGCTTCTCCCCGTGTCTAAATCTGCTTAAATCTGAGTCTGCAAGAATTTCTCAAAAACTGTTCTTTTATTCTTTCCCAGTGGAAAATGAGCCAGCCCAGTGGAGACATGGGCCCTCCAGCCTCTTATTCCAGCAGAAAGAACTGGAAAGTGAGACTAGATAAGACAAGGCCCCATGTTTGGGGTGAGGTTTACATCTTCTGCCCCTTCTTCTGTGACTTATCCATCAGATGATGGCTTACAGGGCAGAAGAGCCATTTCTGCTTATTCACCAGATGTGACTATAAAGTTGGTTTTGTGCACAGGTTGCTGCTTTGTGGCCTCTAGTTTCCATCATAAGGTCGCCTGTCTCCAGCGTTAGAATCTCTGAGGAGACTTGGCCCAGAACAGGCCCCACAGTAAATCTCCTTACTGTTTTCCCTGCCCTGAATGTGGCCTATCGAGCAGTCTTAAGCAAACCTAGAGTTTGAGCAAGTGAGGGCCTACACTGTTTCCCTGGATGTTTACTAGGTGCCCTCCTGTATGCAGCTCAATGCCAAGTCGAGGCCCCTCCACTCAGGTCCTCACATGCTCAGAGTTATGATGTTCCAGATGTCACATCTGTGGACACTCAGCAGAGACACTCAGCTGTGCTGTCAATTCTAGAAGAACATATTTAAGGAAGAAGAAAAAAGCCCTCTCCAAACCCTGAAATAAGCAGAATATTTAGGTTATTTCTTCATAGTTGGAGAGTGCAGGAAAATCAGTACAGTTAGTTTTTAAAAGTCAGGGAAGTGTTGCAGTGAAAGCATCATCAGCGTACAACTCCTTCAGGACAGAGACTATGTCATTTTTACTCTAAATGCCAATCTTTGAGCATGCATGTAGTTCAAAGAAGAATAAACGTCCTCAATCCTATAATTTCTTGAGGACAGCTGTGGTACTTGGGATAATCACATAGGATGTGAGGCCAGATCTGGATTTGAGGACATGTTTTGATCTGTACTGGCTGTGTGAGTTTTAGTGATACATTACCTAAACCTGAAACTATAAATGAAGATAAACCCTTCTGAATTTATGTCACAATGTTGTAAGAATCAAATGATGTCACATTCTTTTAAAAAAGATGTTGCTGTAGTTTTTTAACCATCAGGTTGGAACCAACCCATAGTTGGCCCTCCAGAGGGTTTTCCGAGGCAGTTAATTGCATGGAAGGTGACTGTCCAATTTTCTCCCTAGGAGCAGCTGGTGGATTTGAATCATGTACTTTCGGGTTGCCAGCACAACCCCTTACCTCTGTGCCACCAGAGCTCCCTAAAAGAGGTTAGGGAGGATTAACCTTTTCAGAGGTAAACCCTTCAAAAAAGGCATTCTGGTGACACACTGGTTAAAGATTACCTAGGAGACAGTTCTGTTCTGCCACATGGGTCGGAGTTGAAGTTGATACACAGCATCTAATAACATTTTCCACAAACAATGCTGTAATTAAACATACACATTTTGGATTACACATACCTGAACTTATGTCGTGGCTCTGTGTACTAACAGCCTATGTGCCTGTCCAATTCTAACCTCAGTTTTCTAATCTATAAAATGGGATTATAATAGCATGGCTTGGTGGCAAGACACTGTACTGCAATCCCAAAGGCATGCCGTTCTAATCCATCAGCTGCTCTATGGGAGAAGGATAGGCAATCCCTTCCTGTGCGATTAACTGCCTCTAAAAACCCACTGGAGGGTCTGCTATGGGTCAGTTGCAACTCAGTGACACACAACAATAACAACAACAGTGTTAAGAAGCTGTGCTGTAATCCCAAAGGCACACAGTTCAGATCCACCAGCTGCTTCACAGAAGGAAAGACATTCTACAGTGCGATTTATCATCTTTGAAAACCAGCTAGAGGGTCAGTTCCAACTTAACAGCACAAAACAAAACAAGGTGATTGTGGAGATTAAGTGAATAGACTGTAAACCACTTCTCACAATGCCTGGCATCTACTCTTCCTCCTCCTCTTTCTCCTCCTTCTAATACTCCTCCTCCTCCTAATTATCATCAAATTGGAACCAACTTATGAGTGGCCCACCATTGAGCTTCTGAGGCTGTGGATCAAAGGAGAGAAGATTGTCCATCTTTCTCCTGAGGCAGCTGGTGTATCAAACCCACCAGAGAGGATAATCTTTCATTTTATCAGTTAAGGCTGATGAGTCAATTCCAACTCATTACAGATCCCCACTGGATTTCTAAGGCTTTAAGTCTTAATAGTAGGAAACTTCCTTCTTTCTCCCACGGAGAGGCTGGTGGATTTGAACCTCTTTTGGTTAGTAGCCACTGGGACACAAGAACTCCTTAGCATTGCCTGGGAGTTCAAACTTTGCCTTTCCTTCCCCAGTCCTTGGCAGGCATCTTCTCCAATGAAAAACAACAAAGTTATCCTTTTTAGAAGTTATTCCCAATTCATCTGGGAGAACAAGCATTAACTACAAAATTGAAAAGGAGCCAGAATACCTTATTCAGCTCTATACGTTGCTCACTTCATCTAAGGAACATATGGCAACCCAGAAAGTTCTCCTGGCATAGCCTGTAAGTAGCTGCACTGCTAACCCACAGGCCACACCCCACTAACAGTCTGGATCCACCAGCAGCAGCTCCTGGGGAGAAAGATGTACAATCTCCTCCCAACTGATTTACAGCCTGGGAACCAGTGGATGGTAAATTATGAGACAGTTGTGGACTAGATGACAATGATAGAGATCAGAAAAAATAACAGTGTCAGCTCTGATCATCAGCTGTTCTAACCAGGTCCTAGTTAGAATGGGAGGCTAGGGGGATGCAGAACAAAACTAAAACTCCTTAAGAAGGAACTTTATGTATTTGGACCAGTAAGGACTAGAAGAACCCTGAGATTACCATCCTAATATAGTCTGTAAACTTGAAACAAAAGTCACCCCTAAAGATCAACTTTTACTAAACAACAGATTTACTTAAAAAAAAAAGGAAGCCATTTCATTTGAGTATAACACTCGTTTCAATAATAATTTGTGAGATTAAATAATCAACGTTTACCCAAAAGTAAAAATGAGATGGTAGGACAGGAAGCACACGGGGAAGCTAGACTAATGAAAACAGAACCACCAGAATGGAATTGAAAATGCTGACATATTGTGGAAAAATTAGCCAGTGCCACTGAAAATGTTATGTCTGTCAAGCTAGAGGTTGAAAATCACATGGGAGATTGTCCATCCTTCTCCTTTGAAGCATCTGGTTAATTCCAGCCACCTGCCTTTGGTTTGGCACCACAACTTTTTACTACTAAGCCATCAGAGCACCCTGAAAATATGTACAGAAATTGCTAAATGGAAATCCAATTTGCTGTGTAAACTTCCACCAAAACCACAATCCACTCATTTCTTGGCATGATTAGAAGATCATTATGACAAAAATCATTAAAAAAATGGAAGGATGATCACATCAGATCACAAAATACTGTTGACTACAAGTAACAAGTAGTTACATAACCTTAACCATCCCAGCCAGTGCATTCATTACTGCCAGAAGTAGGACAGTGTGTAAAATACTCACACTGTAGATATTTCACTATAGTTTTAACTGCAAATTATCACATAATAAGATAGTTAAGTGGAAGAAAAGGTGTAAAATACACATAAAAAAAATCACATCAAAGGCACTGTTCTGTACTGACTTATGTCACCCCACAATATACGTTGAAATCGTGACCTCTATACCTATAGGCAAGGAGCTCTGTGGCACAGTGATAAGGACTTGGGCCACCAACCCAAAGGCTTGCAGAGTTGGAATCCACCAACTGCTCGGGGGGAAAAAGGAGCAGCTCCACCCGTGCAATTTACATCTTCAGAAAACCTGCTTTTGTTCTTAGGTGCCATTGAGTACAAGTCCAGCTAGAGGTCAGCTATGAGTTGATTCAGACTTCAAAGCACATACCATCCTATAGATGTAACCTCAATTGGTAATAGGGTTTTGCGGTGCTTATCAGGCCACATCAGTGTAAGTCCTATTCAATTCCTAGTGACTTTTAAGAAATATAAAGAGCAGTTTAAACATGGAAGTTGTTATGTGCTGTCAAGTTGACCACAACTCATAGCAATGCTATGAACAATTGGGACCCTCTGAATCTTCCCCTACTGTGTGCCATCCGCCCACCTCTGATACATTTTAGCTCATTGTTTCAGTCACTTTTCTATCCACCTTGTTGAGGGTTTTCTTCTTCTTCATTGACCCTCCACCTATCCAAGCATGATGTCCCTCTCAAGGACCAGCTTCTCCTAACAATATGCCCAAGGTATATGAGACAAAACTTCATCACCCCTGCTTCCAAGGAGCACCTTGCTCATACTCTCTCCAATACAGATTTACCACTTCCTTTTAATTTTTTTTATTATTTTTCATGCGTACCGTCAAATCAGATCTGACTGGTACAGGAGATTGTCCCTCCTTCTCCAGCAGAGCATCTGGTGGATTCAAACTGCATACCTCTGGGATTGCAGTGCAGCTTCTTGCCACTAGGCCACCAGAGCTCCCTAGATTTAGCTCTTCTTTTAACAGACCATGAGATGTTCAGTAATCTCTAACACCACAACTCAAAAACATCAGTAATTCTATCATCCTCAGTCACTGTTCAACTTTCAGATGCATACATAGCAAGTAATCGGAAAGACTATGACTTAGATCAGGAGCATCTTAGCCATTGCTAAGTCATCTTTAGTCATCAGGACTTTGGAAAGGCCCTTGACAGCAGAGGACATGGAAGTATGAAAGGACAAATGAAGAAAGAGAAGACACTGATGGACATCACCAAAGAAATCCAGGGCTAGTCAAGGAGACAAAAACCTTCCCCTCTAGTGGACAGAGAGCGTTCCCTAGAGACGTAACATAAAGTACTAAACGGTGGGTGTGGGGGGACGGGCAGAAATTCTGTCATTAATGCCACCAACTTATGGTATGTCAGCAATTCTTCAGTTCAAGTTCAGTTCATGCCATAATCAGAACCAACTCATAGGTAATTAATTCTTTAGTGGGTTTGCTGAAGTGGTGAATAAACCTGGAGCTGCTGGTGGATTCAAACTGCCAGAGTCATAGTCTTTAGGTGAGCAGCACAACTTCCTACAGACCAGAACACCAGTGCTTCTTCTAAAAGCTTCTGGGAGCACCAACTAAAACGGTGAATTATAAGTGAAACTGTTGTTATTGTGTACCACTGAGTATGAACTGACCCATAGCTGACCCTCCAGCAGGTTTTCAGAGGCAGTTTATCGCAGACTGTCCATTCTCCCACAGGGTAGCAAGTGGACTTGAACCGTATGCCTTCTGGATTGCTACACAGCTTCTTGCTACTACTAGGCCCCCAGAGCTAAACAGAAAAATGAAAATAGAAAAATTTTTCCAAGCAAGGTACACAATTTCTTCAGAAATGTCATAAAACTGTACTTACAATAAAACTTCAGCAAAGCAACATAAACACAAAAATCAGTTAAAACATCTGCCCAACTGCAAAACAGAGAAGTGGATGAAATGATCTCTAGGTGATGTAAATGAAGAGGACAAAATTAAATACAGCATGAAAAACAACAACAAAAAAGCGTCTGCCCAAGACATGTAGCAGCCTACAGTTCGCTGAATAACAGGTATAGAGAATTAAGGATATTTAAAAACAAATGAAACTAAACTCGGGGGTGGGGAGAGGAGATAAGCAAAAAATAAGCAAAAGACAATTCCCTTTCAGAGGAAGTATCATGGGATTATAAACTCACGAAAATATATTTGACTTCACAAGGAAACAGGGAAAGAAGAACTTAAACCACAAATGAATTCTATTTAATATTCATCATGCTGGCCAAAAAAATTTAAAAAAAGTGAGAGAGAGGCACTATTGAAGTCCCTATAAGAAGAGTTTCTCATCTGGAGTTCACTTATGTAACAGAGTGAGTGATTAATGTTTATGAGGGTAGAAAGAACTGGAGACAGCAGAGTCAACAAAAAGCTACACTCAGGTATCCCACAATTACATTCCTTCGTTGATGCACACAGTGTGGAAGGTAGCTAGCTGGAATTGAACTTTACTTACTATAGCCCAGCCCAGAGGGGTGTTCTGCCGTGTGAGGACTTCATACATGGTTAGGAGTTGAAGACAGTGAATGAAGTGTGCATGGTTTCTACAGTTCAAGGTAGCATATTAATTTTCCAGGCTACAGGTTATCCAATGTCAGTTTATACCTGTATATAAAAATTAATTTCTCTCAGGGGAGTTCTGGTGGCCTAGTGGCAAGAACCTGCATTGCAGTCTCAGAGGCGCACAGTTCGAATCCACCAGATGCTCTGCCGGGGAAGGAGGGACAATCTACTCCTGTACCAGTCAGATCCGATTTGACAGTACACACACACACACACACAAATAATAAAAATAAAAATAAAAAAATTAATTTATCTCAACAGCACCTCACAACATGTCCAGATACAGGATTTCTGATTCCTTTTTAGAAACAGTTATCTATACTTGTTCTCCCAGATGAACTTAGAGTATCATTAAGTTACAAAATAAAATTGCTTTGTTGTTTACATTGGAAAAACATCTGTCGAGAACTAAAGAAGGAAAAATATTACCTCTGCAAAAATATCACTCTGCAAGGGGAGTGTACTTTGTTCTGTACACAGTGGAGACAAATTTGGCAAATTTTGGTGAAACTAAGGGATACACTATTGGCCAGTGATTCAACTTAAAGATGCATAGCTCGGAAATATCTCACACAAACACACAGGGAACATGGTACAATTTCGGCTCAGCACTGCTGAGAACAGCCAAAAATTGGTTTGTCCCTCAACAAGAGAATAGATAAGCTGATATACCATTCATTCAATGTCCTGACAACATTTAAAATAAGTAAGTTAGAGTAACATCTTAACCTGGATAAAGCTTAAAAATATGACTGAAAGAAACAAGTCTTATGAACTATTTAGAGATGCAACATAGAAGCATATAAATAAAGCCTCTCATGGTGTTGATAAACAGCAAAATCAGGGCTGCAGTTATGTGTGGAGAGAGAAATTAAATGAGACAGCATTTCAACTCTAAATACATTTCAAGCCAAACGGTCTTTTAAAAACATGTTAAAATGTTAAGATTGTCGAAGCTGGACAGCAAACACACAAGTATTCATCATATTGCTTTCTATGCTTCTGTATGTTTGAAATGCTTAATGACTAAAAAAATACTCTTAAGTCATGTTAATATTTGCTGACAGGCAACTACTGCAGAGGTGGAAGAACTCAGATGATGATCAACAATAAGCCACTCACTGCCTTCCGAGTTGGAACACATACTTGACCCTCAGCAGATTTTCAGAAACGGAATTATAAGAGAGGCTGCCTCTCATCTTTCTCCCTGAAGGCAGCTGGTGGATTTGAACTGCCTTTGAGTTGGCAGCACAAACCCTTATCTATTAAGCTAGAGTTCCCTCTTATCATGAGAACAATTATATCCCAGTCAGAGTAGGATACCACTTTCTTCAGGCTCATAACATTTTTACATGATAGGCACTGTGGTTAGTGGTTTACACCTACCAATTTCCATAATCACCCTATAAAGATGATACTACTATGATTACATTTCATATATTAGAAAATCTACTCTAGGATTAGACAGGTAAATCACCCAATAGTCTTATAGCTCAAAAGCAGCAGTGTAAACCTATACTAGTAATCACTTTGTGTACCTGTAAAAGCTTTTGTTATTATTAGGTGTGGTCAAGTAAATTTCTACTCAGATACTTCTGTGTGACAGAGCACGACTGCCCTGTGTGGTTCTCTTGGCTGTGACCCTAAAGGAAGCTTTAAAGAACTTCCTCCCATAGAGCCACGAGATGGGTTTGGACCATTAAGTTATTTGGTATCCATGCCTGCACTTTATGACAGTACCACCAGGGCTCTTTTGGTGAAAGGTTTTACTTTTACTAGGGAGCTCTAGACATTCTAGCGATGTAGTCTCAAGTGACTAACCAACCAGTCACACCTCCAGTGGTTCAAAACCACCAGCAGCTCCACAGGATAAAGATGGGTAGTATCCTCCAATTAAGACTGACAATTTGAGAAACCTGAAGGTAGTGCAAATTGATCTGGTGGTAGTAAGAGTGAAAGAGCTTTAGTGGCACAACAGACAAGACCTCAGCTGAAACCCAGAAGCTGGTCGGTAGCTTTCATCCATCAGCTGCTCTGCAGGATGTGACTATAGACAGTCTCATTCCAAAAAGATTCCAGCGTGGGAACCCGAAGGCAGTTCTCCCTTTCCCTATAGGATCACTGGAGTCAGAACCAACTTATTAACAGTCTGCCTTTCCTAAATGAATTCTTAGGTGCCATAGAGTCAGCCCTGTGAACAATTAGGACCTTGCCCTATCCTGGAACATCCATCCTCACAATCTCATCCTACTCCAGATGGGAAGTTACAGAAATGTACCAAGAGTCAAAATGGGAAAGACACAATTAGTAAATGGGTTCAAATCATCAACTACACCAAATAATTGTATTATTTAAAAGGTGGTACTTTTGTTGGCATTATTTAAATTAGGGAGAGATGCTGTAATATAGTTTTAAAGGATAACCTATGAAATCAACAAAAACCAAACACTGGCATAAAGTTGCCGCCAAGTCAACTACAATTCATAGTGACCCTTTAGCTATAGCTCTGAATCCTATCCTCAAATTCTTCGACACATTTGAGTTCATTGTTACGGTCATCATGTCAATGTATCTCACTGAAGGTCATTCTCTCTTACACTGACCCTCTACATTTCCAAGCATGTTGCCCTTTTCCAAGTACTGGTCCCTACAAACAACATGCCCAAAGCATGTGAGAATCTAAGAAGCAGCCTGGTTTCACTTTCTCCAGGACAAATGTTCTCCATGAAATAATACTTCAGCACCATAACTCAAAGGCATCAATGATTCTTCTGTCATCCTTAGTCACTGTCCAATTTTCAGATGCATAGAAAGCAACAGAGAAAACCATGACTTGTATCAGATGCACCTCAGTCTTTAAACTGGCAATGTTGCACTTTAATACTGTGGTCTCTGGAAGCTGATTTTTCTAATGCAATTCACCTTCTGATTTCTTGATTGCTGTCAGCAAGGGTGTTAATTGTGGATTCAGATAAGATGAAACAGTTGATGATGTCAATCTTTTCTTCATTTACCATGATGTTATTAGAACCAGAAGATACAAAATACCAGAAGAATGTCTATTTGTGCTTCCCTGACTATGCAAAGGCATTTGGCTATGTGATTATAATTATAGCCAACACTGAGAAGAATGGGAATACCAGAACACTTAATTAGGCTCATGCAAAACCTATACCTAGACCAAAAGGCTACTGGGTCAACAGAACTAGGGAACATGTCATGGTTTAAAATTAAGTATGTGGTAGGGTGTATGCTTTTCCCCATTATGTATTCAATCTGGATGTCAAGCAAAAAAATCTGAGAAGCTGGACTCTGAAGAAGAATGTGGTATCAGGATTACAAGAACACTCATCAACAACCTGATAATAATAAGCTGATGACCAACCTTCTTATTGAAGGTGATGAGGACTTGAAGGACTTAATTCAGAAGATTAAATTACAGCCTTCAATATGGATTGCATGTCAATGTCAAGAAAACAAGAAATTCTCAACACTGGTCCTAGAGAAAACATGATGCTGTTGTTAAGTGCCGTCGAGTCACAGACAACTCACAGCGACCCTATGAACGAAAGACCTGAACACTTGTATAACTTTCCTTTCTCCAAGTTCATAGGATTTCCAGAGGCAAACTATTTCAGAAGTGGATGCCATTCCTGCTTCCAAGCTTGTTTTAATCGGGAGCCCCACCAAACATTGTCCATCATGGGTAATCATTATCCCATTTGACACATCATTTTCACAATGTTCAGCATCACAGCAACTTCTGTAGAGCAAATGGACAGACAGATCAGTCCTATGCCACTTAGAACGTTTGACCAAAAACAATTAAAACCAGGCCTGAGGGCTGCAGATTAAAAATCACCCACATTTGGCTTGGTAGCTTCACTTTCTGTCCACTAGGTCAACTGAGCTCTACGTTGTTGTTAAGTGCCATCGAATCATAGACAACTCATAATCATCAACGTAGAATGTATGAAATATGAATTTAGAAAAATAGACTACTATAAAAAAGGAAATGAACATAAAGATTGATATTCTAGGCACTGATGAGCTGAGATGGACTGGTATTGACTACTCTGAGTCAGACAATCATTAATACCATGCTGGGAATACAAAGTGAAGAAAAATAGAGTTGTACCATTTTAAGATCCATCCTCAAGTACAGTGCTGTGAACAGTAGCATACTATCGATACACACATAAATTAAGATCTGGTCAAAAGCAGAGAGGAGGAAATTTCTACTAACATTTAGTTTAAAATCAACTGCATACGCAAACGAGATTCACTAGTAACAATTTCATTCACTAATTCACAATTCACGAATACTATCTATCATGGTACTGTCAACTGGAAAGATGAAGAAGAGATTGATGTTGTTAGCAATTTCAGCTTGCTCAGATCCACAATCAACACTCTTGGCACCAAGAGTCAGGAAAGAAAAAGATGAACTGCATTGGAGAAGTGTGCTGTCAGGGACCTCACCAAAGTGCTAAAGAATAATGATGTCAGTCTAGGGACTAAGGTGCACTTGATTCAGGCCATGGTCTTCGCAATAATTTGCTACACATCAGAGAGCTGGACAATGACTAAGGATGACAGAAGAATCATCAATGCCTTCAAATTGTGGTGCAGAAGTAAAGTCTTGAACATATCATGGACTGCCAAGAGAACAAAAAGGCTTTTATAGCAGAGGGTGAAATCACATTTCCCCTTGGAGGCAAGGATTTTAAAGCTGTCTCACATATTTTAGGCACGTAGCCAGGAGGGATCATCAGTCCTTGGAGAAAGGTATCATGTTTAGAAGGGTGAAGGGTAAGGGTATCATGTTTAGAAGGGTGAAGGGACACCACAGGAGAGGAAGACTCAGGATGAAATGGATTGATTCAGTGAGTGGCCTGCCGGAGTTAGCAAGATTGGCTCAAGACAGAGCTATTGTACATAAAGTCACTATGGGTCACAAGAGACTTGATGACACCTAACAACTGGTAACTGAACCGCAAAAGTTGGCAGCAAGGAAGAACTACCAGTAGTTGGAAATTATAGACTCAGTGACAGCAATGAGGCTGGAGGTTGAATTTTATATAATCAATGATTCATTTACCGAAAATACCTTTTATAAATAACCACAAATGGCAACTATATACATGGACATCACCTGATGGACTACACAGAAATCAGACTAAGATCTGTGGGAAGACTCATTAGAGAAGCTCAGTTTCCAAGCAGTGAAAGCCAGGCCAGGGAATGACTTTGGAACAAATCATCAACTACTCATGTGCGAGTTCAAAGTGAAGCTGAAGAAAATTAAATCCACAAGAACCAACAATCAATCATAAGTCGATTCCACCTGAATTTAAAAATCATCTCAAGAATAGGTTTGGGGCATTAAACATTAATAATCAAAGACCAGAAGAACTATGAGATGACATCAAAGATACTAACATCAAGAAAGTAAAGGGTCACTATAAAGCCTGAGAAAAAGACCAAAATTTGATGTCAGAAGAGACTTTGAAAATTACACTAGAGTGTGGTGCACTTGGCCTACGTGTATGCTTCTGGCCATTTTGAAAATTATCTTCAGCAGGATTTTGCTTGCAGAGGAAGATAAAAGAGAGCTGAACCGAGTTCGTGTGGAGCTCGCCACCTCGCATCCAGCCTTCATACAACCTTGGTTTGTCCTTGTTTTACTGCCTTTACTTATTCAACTTTTGAGTGGGTCTGTTCATCACTCTGGAAGCCCCTTCTCCATCTGTGGAAGGGGAAAGTAACACCTACTTCGAGTTACAGTTAGACCACTTGGCCAAGAGGAAGGGGGCAACGATGGCACTAGAACCAGAAGTGCTGTCCCCAGCCACAGTTGCTGCTAGGGCAAAAAGTATGGACTTCAGAAGAGCTTTGTGGGGGCGGGGGGAAGCCCTCCAGCTCCCAAGGAAAAAAGCTCAATCCGTAGTGAGAACCATCGGGTGCGTATGAAGAATTTTATCTAAGCCACTTTCCTCCATCTCCTCTTCCAGTACACCTGTAAGCGACACCCCAAAAGCCCTTTTCCTTGTAACTCACGTTTGTTCTCTACAGGTTTATCCTTCCTATAGGTAACCTGCATCTGTTAACTGAAATATGTCAATTGGTATACCATCTATTCCTGGAGCCTTATTTTTTGCCATTTCCTTCAAAGCAGCCTGAACTTCCTCCTTCAGCACCATAGGCTCTTGCTCATATATTGTTTCATGAAATT
>NW_006399751.1:44196593-44202606 GCF_000299155.1 Elephantulus edwardii | reverse complement strand
AACAACAACATAGGTAACCTGAACATGAGTCTTGCTCCAGAAAATTAACCTTGAGCCCAGTTCAAGAGACAAAACGGAACTTTAACTGGCAGCTAAGAAAGCGAAGGTGTATGGGGCCTCAAAGTTCAGCCAACCATTCCCACTAGACTCATGCAAACACCTTGCTGTCCAGAGGGCAAAAACTGTAATGAAAATATCTTCTGATTAAGAATGTATGCAGCTTCAACTCAAGACCACCAGTAAACTGTTAAAGTCGACTCCCCTTCCCCTTTATCTAAATGTCCCTGTTCAGCATGAAGTAGCCAGAGTGTCTGTGCCCCTATTCCCAAATGGGAAACCCACAAATGAGACAATCTATTTTAAAGAAGAAAGAAAAAACCCTGCTAGATTATGCCCACCATCTTTCTCACTTCCTGTACCCACTCTCTCCACCCACCAAATTGTGCAATCCTGTGATTTCATCCCTACCCATCCTCATCCTTCTGCTCTTACCCTTTCCCCCCCCCCCTTGGATCTCCAGATATGGTTTTTACAATAAAAAGAGTTTTTTTAAAAAACTGCACTAGAATGTCAAAAAGTCAAAAGAAAGGGAAGAAATGAAGAATCGAACAGATGATTTTCAAAGAGCAGCTCAAGAAGACAAAACAATGTAATGTAATGAAACGTGCAAAGAGCTAGAACGTAAAAGAGAAGGACTTGCTTCGTATTTCTCACGGAGCAAGAACTGAAAAACCAATTCAAGCCTCAGGTTACAATACTGAAGGATGGTATGGGCGTATCTTGAATGATCCAGAAGTATCAAAAGACAGAATGAATACAGTCACTGTACCAGAAAGATTGGCTGACATGTAATCATTTCAGGAATAAGATCAAGAACCAATGGCAATAAAGGAAGAAGTTAAAAGCCATGCACTGAAGGCAATGGCAAAAATATAAGGTCTCAGGAATTTATAGAATACTGACACATTACAACAAATAGAACCTGCCCTGGATGTGGCTCAGCAGGCTGTACAAAGACACCTGAAGGACAGCTACTTGGCCAACTGACTGGGAGATATTTGTATTCCCCTTAGCAAGAAAAGGTGATCCAACAGAATGTGGATTCCTACTAAGCCCATAACCACAGAGTAGAACTGTTAAATCTTCACAGAAGCATGTTTCCCAAGCTTTAATCTTTACAGAAGCAGACTGTTAGTCACATCTTTCTCCCTCAGGGCCACTGGTGGCCTCAAGCCACCAATCTTTGTTACTAGCCCAATGTTTGATAATGCACCACCAACAGCACTTTATGGAACCCAAGAGCAGGAAATGCAGACAGGTACAAAACACTCAAAACAGTATCTTCCAGACTATCAGAGATAAAGGGAGTCACTCTTTTTTCTGGAATACTACAAGCTAATCTTTAGATTTATTCTAATCCACAAGGCCATTCTAAATGCAACAACCCAAAGCATTAATTTTCTAATTCCAAATTCTCAGGAGAAATATCAAATTAGCTCAGTGTTGACCAGATGTTTACTCCTAGTCTAATCATCTAAGAAGCCTACCCTTTAAAGTAGCAGGTAGTAGTATTCAGAAAGGGTGACAAATTGGTTATTTTAAAAAGTCCAATACTCCTCGGAGGCCCGGACTTGAAAGAGAACTTTAGCTGCATTTCTTTGATGACCTTTTTCAACCCTAAACCCACTGAATACTATGTATCATTTTTATACTCCAAATGAACCCAGATTCTTTGTGTGATTCCTCAGCTCATTGCCACTGAGGTGGAACTGACTCATAGCTGACCTTTCAGCTAGGTTTCCAGTGAATCAATCACCTAAGAGGAGAGTGCCCATCTAACTCTTCACCTGGTTTCCAAAAATGTAAAAATAGCACAGAATTCTGCACTAGGAAATAATTTCAAAACAAGGTATTTTTTTAATGTGCCTTTTTAAATTCTAGTCTTTGGGATGGGGCAATCACTTGAGGTACAATGTTCAAGGTCCATTTAATCTAAATATTCTATTTGCACATTTTGCATAAACACACACAAACTTCCTCTCATGAGAGTAAATGAAAACATAAAACAAAATCTTTAGAGTTCATAAACACATTTGTAAAGAAAATACATTGTATTGCATCCCCACCTCATAACCACTTATGAGTAATAAAAACTACATTTTATGAAGCCTACTATCAGACAGCTGGCATGTAGCTTAACTAGGATTTTGAAGGGATTAATTTTTAAGAAATTAAAAGGCAGAAGCTGAAGGGCTGAGGGAGCTGGTGGAGACTCCCTTATCAGTTTTTACCACTTACAACTTAAATGATACAAGTATCACAAAGCTTTTTTAAAAAAAAGACCCAATGTTTGGGGGAAATTTCATAATATGGAGAAAAGGCTTTACGCAAAAATGTAAGGAAAATATCCTTTAAGTGTCAACTTTGCTATGCCTTTTTAAAAACAGAAATGAAAACAATGGTTATCTGTAAGGAACTGAGAAGCTTTTTAATACCTTTATTCTTGTTAATTGCCATTACATAGAACTGACTCATAGCCGACCCTCTAGTGGGTGTTCAGAAGCAGTAAATAGCATTAGCATGGGAGATTGTTCATCTTTCTCCCAAAGAGTAGTGGATCTGAACCAGCTACCAATGGGTTAGCAGCTCACTCTACCAAACAAGCCACTGGAGCATCTTATACTTAATAGTCAATATAAAATTATTTTTTTTTGTTAAAACCAAAAACATGTATTCCAAGACCTTCCTCAACCAAGCGTCTACCTTTCCTTTTCTATTCAACTATTCTATGCTACCTGTTCCAGTAAATGTAAAAGCTGTTCCCCACTAAACAGACTATTCTTTATCTGTATTGGGCTGCTTTTAACACTCTATGGACCATGATCAGCAGGCACCTCCTTAATGCTAAATCAACAATCCTTTCTCATTCTTCATCTGACCTAACCTCTTTACTGCATTTGGCAGGACACTTGATTGGCACCTTCTATGGCTTCTATCCCAACCTTCCAGACTGTTGTTTTTCCTCCATTAATTCCTGAAGAGTACTTATTTTCCAAGGTTTAGGTCCTTAACTCGCTAGCTAGCAGCGAGCACGGTTTACTTGTGCAGTGTTCACATACACTGGAAATTCATTTAATGCACATTCTTCTAGAAAGAAAATTCATGATTCCAAAGATATTAAGTATCATTGGTAAAGAATAAATCCTGGACTTCTTTGCAATATGAAAGGTTATCCTTCACAGCTTTTCCATTCTATTTCTCAAAAATTCCTCCATCACTCATAAACCATTCTATACCTCTGCTAAATGCTTTTCCCTCTGCCTGGCTCACTAGACATCCCTAGGCAGAATTTTCCTCTATAGTACTCTGTATAAATTTATATTATATTGTATGTAATTATACACGATTCTGCCTCAACAAAACTCAATGCCACACAATTGGCAATTCACATCAGACTCTAATGGGTTTCAGAGGCTGGGAACTGCATGATAGGAAATTGCTCATTTTTCTCCAAAAAGCCATTGGTAGATTTGAATGGCCCAAGACGCACTATATTTCGGTTAGCAGCACAACTCTCTATGAACTATGCTACCAGAATTCCATCTGAACGAAACAATTCCAACACTAAAGAATTCTTTCATTAAAATATCAAATTTTGTTCCCAAGGTAGTAACTACCTTATTTTTGTTCCTGCTGTCATGGAAACACGTTTTAAAAACAATTTTTATATTTACATTATGTACCGACTTCACAATATTAAAAATTAAAATTAAATGTCTGCTAGTGGGTAACACAAGCAACATGTCAACTTAAAAAGATTTTCAGACCAAATTCTAATAAATTCCAAATTTATGTAAAAATCCTAAGTTGCACACAATAGGATTACAAACAAACCATTAGGTTTTTGTTGTATAAAGTTTTTATCAGGCAGTTTTAGGACTTGAATTGTTAAGACTAAGGAGAGGTTTGTTTTGTGATGTTTACTTTGGAGTGTTTTCCAGAGCATCTTAAGGAACTATTTATAAACTATATCTTTACCCTAGAAATGTTGATATGGGCCAGTGTATTTTCTAAAATGCTTCCCACAATTCTCTGATTAAACTCTAGCCAAGAACTATGACCTATGAAATGTCTGACATGCTTTTTATTTAAGGTACATGTAGCCCCAAATATCTTAAGTATTTTCAAAGATCAAAATTATTTGCAGAGCACTTTACCTTCCACAATACTGAAGTTACTCTTTTCAAACTTTTGTTCTGCTGATATGTTTTCGGGTAACTGACTCCCTTCAAAATCATTAAGTGTTGATCTGGGAAAAAAAACAGTATTTTTAAAGTGCTACAAGAATGAGAATCCCAGAACACTTGATCGTGCTTATGCTAAAACTATACTTGGATGAGGAGGCAGTCATCAGAACAGAGCAAGAAAACACTGCATGGTTCAAAATTGGAAAAGAAATGTGTCCTATCTCAATACCTTTTCAATCTATATGCAGAACAGATTATCCACAAGGCTGGGCAATAGGAGGAGAAATGTGGCATCAGGATTGGAGAAAGACTCATCAACAATCTGTGTTATGCAGATGGCACAACCCCTGCTTGCTGAAACTGAAGAGGACCTGAAGCGCTTGCTGTGAAAGGTCAGGGACCACAGCCTTCAATATGGATTGAAGATCAACATCAAGAAAACAAAATTTCTCACCACTGAGCCAATTGGCAGCATCAAGACAGACAATGAAGAGATCAAGACTGTTAACCACTTCAGTTTCTTTGGCCTCACAATCAGCACTCTTGGTGTCAGCAGCAAGGAAATGAAAAGATGAATCCCACTGGGAATGTCTGCTATCAGAGACCTCTCCAAAGTACTGAAAAGTAACGATGTCAGTCTGAAGACTAAGGTGCGCCTGATCCAGGCCACAGTCTAAGCAATTACTTGCTATGCATCAGAGAGCTGAACAATGACTAGGAATGATAGGAGAACTGATGCCTTTGAGCTGTGGTGCTGGGAAAAAATACTGAGTATACCATGGACTGTTAGGAGAACTAGTTCATACTAGAGAGGGTGAAACCAAGCTTCCCCTTGGGAAACAAGGATTCTTAAGCTTCATCTGACATACTTTGGACATGCTGCAAGAGAGGGACATCACGCTTGGGAGGGTGGAGGGACAGTGCAAGAGAGGAAGACCTTTGATGAGATGATTTGATTAAATGACTGGTGAATGGGGGGAGGTGTGTCTGAAATAGTAAGACTGGCACAGGCTAGAGCAGGGTATATAGGCTGTTTTACACAGGGTTGCTAGGAGTCACAAACGACTCAATGGCACATACATAACAACATTTTTAAAACTGAGCTAACAGAGCAGATATAGCTAAAGCCTACTATTAGGAATATATCTGATAAACAAACTTTTTATGTAAATATTCTAAACAAACACAAAAAATTTTAACTGACAAAACACCTACTATTTCAAGAACATATTGTAATTTAGAAATATTTATCAATAGATTTTATAATTAGAAAAAATTATTTCAGAGTATTTCTTCATATATTGTTTCTAGAAAATCTATTCTGAGCAAATCAAGTTAGTTAACACTTTTAATATAAAAGTTTTCAAAATCACCTGAATGGACGTTTACTACTAATTCTGGATTCTTCATTAGGTGAAAGATGTAAAATTCATTAGCTTATTCCTGCCAGAATCATAATAAATCTTAAAAATTATAAATAATTTTCAAGATGATTTAATTTCTTCATTGCATTCATACTCCAAGAACTGTTAAATATACTTGGAAATCCATGGATGAAAAAAGGTCTGTAAACTTTGTAAATATTTCATTATTATTTAAAATATTTTCTTCTAACATTTTTTAAATGAGTAACCTCACAAAATTCTCTTCACACAATCCTCAGTAATAGAAAAGGATTTGATTTTACTTAAAAATATCTCAGTCTTATTTCCCATTTTTCCTTTCTATATTTCTTTTATCATATTTACATAGTCAACACAGATTTA
>NW_006399751.1:44170069-44194653 GCF_000299155.1 Elephantulus edwardii | reverse complement strand
TTTTTATTTTGATGTGTTTTAATATGTTTGGCAAGGTGGTCACTTCTCATAAAACGTTTTGAACATTCTGGGCAGACAAATTTCTTCTCACCTGTTAGGTAAAAAGTGAAAGTACTCAGTTTTAAAATTCACCACTTACAACCGGTCATATACTGACACAGACAGTAAGCCAATGGCTGGGGAGACTGTTTTAAAATGTTATTACATTAGTGATAAGCTCTCACAGGATACTTACTCAAAATAAATGGTACCTCTATTATTTCACAAAATGATTTAACTTAATAAGTGTATGATTACTATTCAAATTTAAAAAAAAACTCTCAACTATGCTAAGTATCTTCTGTAACACTTGTTTCAATATGCCAGTTAAAAATCTGCTAATAACATTTAATTAACCATCAAATAAAGTACCATGTTTTAACCTATAATTAAGATATTAGCATTCTTTATCTGTGACACTAAATTGTCAACAATTAAATCTAAATTCATGTAACTACATAGAGTTCTTTTAGTTTAAAGTGAAGAGACAAGTTTGAAATACAGTAAGACTCCAGTTATTCAAGAATAAAGATAGCTAAATTGCCATGATTTCACCTGGGATAACCAAGAGTAAGCCTAATCTTGCAGGCTTGTTAGTACTAAGAGTCTGACAATGAAATTTACTGCAAGGCATGAATAAACTTTTCTTTTTAAATACAAAAGAGATTTGCTATATTGGAAGTCTACTATTTACTCAGAAGAATTAATGAAATAGATGGCTGAAGACTAATGGATAAAAAAGCCAGAAAGAAATATAATAAGCAAAATCTAGTAAATTTTTTCCCTTCAAAATGTCTTATATATTCTTGTGTTCTGGCAGCTCTACTCTAGGTGCATCATGGCTAACAATAAAAAAAATTTAAGAGTTTTTCTAAAATTCTGAATTTTTGTTAATATTATAAAACTCTGTCATTGTACTAAAGTGTAACTTGTTTCAGTATTTCTCTAATTTACCAAGACAGCTAGCACTCAACAGAAATATGTAAAATTCCATTGTCACTTAATTGTTACAAAAAGTTTCTCACTCTACAAATATTCTTGAAAGTGTCTGCCAAAGTATTTTCAATTTTCCTCTATTAAACACAGACTGTTATATACCGTGGCCATTTACATGCTACCAGGAGAAAAGTATCTCCAAGTTAGGCTGCTCATCAATAAAATGAGAGAGTACATCTTCTGCTTACTTCATGAGTATTAAAACATAAAAGGAAAAGTGCCTAAATTTATCAAAATAAAAAAATTTTTAGACAAAATAGTAAAGTGTTAACAGTAAAAGGGAACAGCTAATTAAAAATATTAAAAAATAGAGCATATGGTAGCCTAGTGGCAAGAAGCTGTACTGCAATCCCAAAGGTACACGGTTTGAATCCACCAGATGCTCTGCCGGAGAAGGAGGGACAATATCCTCCTGTACCAGTCAGATCTGATTTGACGGTACATGCACAAAAAATAATTAAAAAAAAAAAAAAGAGTATAAACTGGCTTAAAACATTTATCATTACCAACAAAAAGCTAACTAAAATCTAAACAAAACAAAACAAAATCATCTTATGAGCCCTGTGAGCTCATTCTTTGGAGTCAATGTTTTAGAAGTGGTTTTGATGAAAAAAAGCTAGTTAATATTTCAAATTTTAACTTATTTAATGTAGGCTAAAAGAAAATCTCAAGGGTGTACTTATCTCTACAGTATTTATTTTAAAATAAATTATCAATAACCTGTATGTGTTCTTCTGTGCCTCTGTAATTCATCACTTCGAGTAAATCTTTTACCACAGAACATCCAGTTACAAACAAAAGGGCGCTCCCCAGAATGCCAACGCAGATGAGCTCTCAGATGTGAGGTCTTCCCATAGACTTTACCACATCCTGGTATATGACAAATGTGTTGTTTCTTTTTCCCAAGATTAGTTCCTCTAAAAAAAAAAAACAACCCAACAAACAACAGAATTATATATATATATAAACATTCAAAGGGTCATTAACTCTTAAAATCTACATTAAAAAAATATAAAATAGAAGACTAAGAGGTCAGAACCAATGCCATTTAAGATCAATTCAAATGAACGCCAACATCCAAACCTATACATTTTATTCAAGAATCAACATAATATTGCTGTGCATTGCTGTGTAATATTGCTGTTTAATACTACATTACTGTGTAATATTTGTGTGCAAATATATATATGAACTGTTATTAAATTGGCACCTCACAAAGAATGAATGCATAATAAAATTTTTTACAAGTCCTTCAAAACCCATCACAAATGCTATACATAAGCCCAATTAAACTATGTTAGCTTCATGAGAACTTGAATGGTAATATGTCAGCTAATTTAAAAATAAACCAAAGACTAAACCTATAACTGATCTTAGGCACAATTTAAAAGGTAAAAAGGCAGTTTAAGCAGACTTTAAGGTCAACTTATGAATATACACTGACTTGGATATAATCAAACAATCAAAAATATAGCTTAAGTTTTGGCCTCAGACACTTAAGCACTGTAAATGTAACTCATAATTATGTATGCAATTCAACTTTCCTTCATTCTAACTATGCAAAGGTTCTTTGACATTAGGTAAAATATAATGTTCTAAGCATCTCCAAATATAACATTTGTTTTATTTCTGCATTTGATACTAAAAACAGGTAATGGGATATATGTACTTAGATTAAAAGGAGATAGTTTACGAAGAAAATGTTTTTATTTCAGAATGACTATTCAAATAGTATTAAAGAGCTACACAAAATTTTATTTCTCAGGCTTAAAAACGAGGGAGAAAGGCTTCTGATTAAAATGAATTATCAAAACATGTGGCTTTTTAAAACATACGGGTTGTCAAATCATTTGGCACAAACTATGCACCGTTTCTGAGATTTTTAAAATGCATTAAAACTTCCCAGCCCCTCCCACACAATCTCAGTGTATCCTATAAATGTTCCATAACCTGCATACCCTCTTGTACATAATACACCTATTTCTAATTTTACTGGAAAAATGCATATTTCCCCACATTTATATTGTAATGTACTCACACTCAGTAGCATGTGAAATTGCCATAGGACAAACAGTGTTAAACGGTGCAGTGCTGGCTGTTAGATGCCATAGGTGTTCTGAACAGGGAGACATCAATGTGGGCTCCAGTAGTTAGAGAAGGCTTCGTGGAGAAGGTGGGTAGGATTTAGATAGAAAGGAGGGAAGGCATTCCAGGCAGAGGAATAGCATAAGTAAAGACAAGGAGGAGTCATGCTGTTGTCTCAAGGGCAAGGATGTCATAAGCTAACAATTCTAGTTTCTGCTCCAGTCCACCCCCAATTTCTCTTCAGAGCTAAGGTTGAGTGAAACAGGTTTTTCTGGCTCATCTTTAAGGCCAAAGCCTTAACCAAAGTCAATACTGTTTCCTTTCAATTTAGGTTTTTTGACTTATTCTATTCTTAAATACCCCTAAGAAAGAGTAATGTTTGTAGTCACTAGTGTACAAACCATCTTACACGTGTTCACCATAGCAATTCAGAGAGAACACAATTCAATTCATTCTTGTACTTAACGACTTTTTCCTCTTCTAAGCCTACTGAGGTCTATAAATGTGCTTTTTTAAACTCCAAAGTGCAATTTCACAGATTTAGCACAATCTCTCTTGGGAGCGAGCACAATCTAGCTTCTGGTGGCACAGTTCACATGGAGCTGGACTGCTAACCCAAAGACAGCATCTCTGTGGTGACTTGAATTCACCAGTGCTGAGGGAGAGAGGTAGGTAATTTACAGCCTCTGAAAGCCCACTAGAGGGTAAGCTATGTGTTAGTTCCAAATTCAGTGGCAATGAGTTTGCCATAATCAATTTAGAGTAACAAATCTAGAGGGTAAGCTATGTGTTAGTTCCAAACTCAGTGGCAATGAGTTTGCCATAATCAATTTAGAGTAACAAATCTAGATTCTCAAGTAATCAAGAAGCTAGGGAAAAATGCTTTCAAATGACTAATAAGTACACAAAAAAAATGAGTATCATTTGAAAATGAGACAGGTATCCACCTATTGGGTGGGGTGGGGTGGGGGTGGGGGGGGGAACAATGGGTCACAAAATTATTTAGGGGAAAGCCCTGGCCCCGATTCAAAAAGAAAATCTGACTCAAGATAGGAACTACATGGATTTATGGCACTGGGATGGGACAGAACTGAAATTAATTTCTCAGCAAACTTCAGAAAGAAAAAGATTTGGTTATACGGTTTCCTGTGATTGAGAGAACCACACCACTAATAACTAAGTACCCTGGAAAACGAATGGTTTCAAGTTTCCATTAACTGAGTACATTTGCTTCAACAACGTAATAATGTCAAGTAGAATAATATAGGTAGAAGTGATTTAAGAAAACTAAGTGACTCCATGTGTTTCAGTCTGTGTATGAGTGGGGGAAAGGAAAATGAGGCGAAATGTTGACAGAAGAAAACAGATATAACAAACTTGATTTAAAAAAAAAATATGTTTAAAGCCAGACAAAACTGAAGACAATGTTAATGCTTTAGAATATATTTTATGTTATTATAATAATATTTCTCCCCTCCACTAGATTCAAACTCTCTGAAACACTGGATCTACTTAGTACAAATTAACTAAAGAACCAAATTAGTATTAACAGAATTAAAGAAAATCTGCTTATGTTTTACCTATCAGCTAAGCAAGTGGAGGCATCTGTAAAATGAGTGAATATTAAGTCTTTAGAGATTCTTCCATTTTTTAAGAAAATGGCTAAGAAAGAAGGCCAATATCTAAATTCATTATTTCTCATTTTACTTTTGGTAAAACCACTTTGAAATATTTTAAACTTACTCCATGTTATTTTACTAATTAAATGCAACAATTGTGACACAACTGTTCTTATGTATATATAAGATGAATTTTATTCAACTGTTCTCTAAGACACACTACAGTTGTCTGTCTTTTTAGAAAACTTCAATGTATGAAGTTATCAAAAAGAGAACTCACAAAAGTCCTAGAAAAAAAAATTAGTAAATATTTTTATAATCTCTGAGATAGAAACCCTTCAATTTTAAATGATACAAGCCGCCTTTGTTAATGGAACATTTTGCAAACCAACAACAAAGTTAAAAAAAGTTAAAACTGGGGAAAACATTGTATGTATGACAGTTAACATAAACTGACAGGTTCACAAAGGACAAGTTATAAAAAAAAATCTTAAATGACAGACAAAAATGTTAAACTTCTTAACAAGACAATACAGAGATATTATATTTTCTATGTCAGACTTCAAAAGGTTACAGGAAAAACAAAGCAAAGATAACACCCATTACCGACAAGGAAGTTAGAAAGCAGGGATTCCCACACACCATTAGTAGTAATTGATACAGCCTTCCTAGCAATCAACTTTGATCCAACAACTCCAGTTCTGTCAACTTGAATTAGTGCAATAATCAGTTAAATGTGTAAAAATTATGACAACTAAACATTTAAATGTCCTCATATAGCCATATAATCAAATACCAAGCATAAAATATTGATGCAGATTATATATACTTGAAAACATGGTTCCCAAACTTTCAAAACAACAAAAAGACATGGAAATGGTGAAAAAGAAGATGACTGTACTTTAAATATATATAAAGTCTAGAAGAATATCTACAGAAGTTTATAGTGGAGTATAAATTTAGTGGTCATTTTTCTAACTATTTTTCTGTATTTCTGAATTGGTGCAAATATATAAGTTTTACAATCACTGAAAATAATATTTAGTAAATTAACTGCAAACTGGGCCTTAACCTTCAATTAGATTTGCTATTCCTAAATATGTATCTTGAAAGGTCCTATGAAATGATTCCTGAACTTTATTCAATAATATGGCCTAAACAGAACTTCAAACTATTTACATTGACCAAAACATTCTAAAGAATTTTAACGGTATCAATTACCAATAAATACAAATGAATTATTTAAGAATAAGATGCAAAAGCAGATTCATTTAGGAGGCAGTACAGTTTAGTGGTTACCAGTTTGGAGTAAGAAATTGGGTGCAAATTCCAGTTATGTATGATTTTTTAAAGTTAATCTCTCTACATTTCACTTACATAAATTACAGTCTCTAAAAAACACCACTCTGTCAATGCTAGAATGAGTCAATCTTTTCACTGTTACTTTCTATTTTATTAATGCAAACAGACTTACAGATGTTTTCCGTTAACAAGACAAAGTTAACTGAGTTATAACAGTATGTCCTTACTAATTCTCACTTTAACAGAGTATTGAGTTAGTATGGCTTTAGTTTTCTAAGGAAGCTCAATTATAGAAACTTTTTTCTGTGTCTTGAAGTTAACACAAACAGGCATCGAGACTTATTATTTGTGGTATCTTCATATCATTAACAAAAATATATCCCAATCTACCCATCTGATCATTTTACTTTAATCACATACTGCTTGAGATCTAGCATTGCTTATACAGAGAATGTCAGTATTATCTTGTAAACCACTTTTACTGATTTATCATGCGTTTTCATATGATCAATAATAGTGTTTCTCATAATCAACATAATGTAGGATTTTTAGATAATATATGATCTGAGAGTCAATCTCTTCTTTGTTAAGCTAATTACTAATCTATTTTCAGTTCATTTCTGTGGTTAGTCTGTCCTTAAAAAAAATCTATGAAGGAGCTCTGGTGGCATAGTCCATAGGGAGCAGCACTGCCAACTCAAAGGTAGACAGGTCAAATCTCCTCCCACGAATTTTACAGTCCCAGAAAACCTGCTGGAGGGTCAGCAACGAGTTGGTTCCAACTCGAAGGCAATGAGGTATGTTTAGGTTAACTCCTATTGCTTCTTTAACTCTACTATGAACTTGTTAATAACTGGTTTTTAAAATGCAAACTAAGTAATTCTAAATTTTTAAAAAGGCATTTACATCTGAAAATATCACGTATTTTCTCTAATCTTTTCTGCCACACTCACACACACACATCCAAATGATCATGTAATGAATTTCCCATATTATGCTGCACAGCATGCAGTATTTTAAAATTAAGGTGATATTAACAGTTTTTAAAAAATGAAATGTTTCATATGTGCATACCTCCCACCACCTTCTTTACAGTTGGGACAGGTGCAAGCTACCCTTCGAAGTCTTTTTCCTTCTTGATGTTGTTGGTCCCCTTCTTCATCTACCACCTGTACTCTTAAGTGTGTTAAATCATTGGTATTCAATGTAGAATCACCACTGAGCTGCCACTCTTCAGGATCAGGTTCCTCTTCCTTGATCCTAATATCTAAAGAAAAAAACACAGAGATGAGAAGCAGCCCACTGGCCCAAATGGACAGCATGAGATTTGAACTTCTCTCAGGTAATGTGAGTAAGAGTCAAAAAGAGATTTGTTTATGGAGCACAGAATTATCGCTCCTCATTGAGGCTTATTCCTTTCAAAGTAAACAATTTTATTCTAAATGTCATGGGTTAAGCCAAAAAAAAAAAAAAAAAAAAAAAGACAACTTGACAAATAATTTTTAAATAAATTTAGTAAGAACAGTACTTCTGGAAACAAGCTATATTATAAACTGAAAAGAGTGTGGTGAAAATTCAGGTAGTGTTGTTCATCAATAAATGCAATGATGAATTAATAGATGAAGTCTTAACTTTTAGTTTCATAACTTCAATCAGTTGTGCTTAACTTTAGGGACTATAGGTAGCTTTGGTGGTACAGTTGTAAAAGAACTTGGCTGTTCATCAAAAGAGTAATGACTGAAATTCACCAACCCCTCTAAGAGAGAAAAGACTTCTGCTTACTCGAAGATCTGGAGACTCGGAAACCCTACAGATGGTTGCATTCAGTTCTACAGGGTTAGTATGAGTTGGAATCAACTCAATGCCTATTGGCTTGGTGGTTGGTTGGATTTTTTGTCTTGGGATGGTGCATCATATACGAAGGCAAGGAAAAAAGCAGTGTTCATGTAAAATAATTATTCACACAGGCTTTATCAGTCAACCATTACTAGAATATCTTGGTGACTAAAAATGTCACTGTACGTATGTACAGTGAAGGAGGTACGTATGTATGAGGGAGCTTCTATTTTTATTACAAGAGTAAAAAATCATAAAGAAAAACAAAATAAGCATGCAATGGTGAAAAATGGACATGGCAGAAGTTAGGTCATTTTCTCAGCAAAGACAAACATTTATTTTTATCAATGGGCAAACAATACTCATTGCTGTCAAGGTGATTTCAACTCAGAAAGACCCTAAGGAGAGAGTAAAACTGCTCCATAGTGTTTCTAAGCTGTAAAATCTTTACAGGAGACCACACATCTCTTTTTCTACAGAACAGCTGACGAGTTCAAACCACTGACCTTCTAATTAGCGGCCAAGCACTCAACCACTGCCTCCAGGAGGGAATCACCATTTTCTAAGTGAAACTAAGAGAATAGATCAACTGAGTTTTAGGGTTTTTGTTTTGTTTTTTATTTCAAAATAGTGGAGTTTAAAATGAAACCAAACACCCAAACACAAAACAGTAAATCCTTTAGAACATTCACTATAACTACCGTAAGACTGGAATTCTTGCAAATCTGCATTTATACAAATTAAAAATCTTAAGGAAAATGGATGATCTTGAACTTCCATTTTGAGCAAAAAAGGTCAAGCGTTAATCATCCACATCACCCAGTGACTCTTTAAATAAGATCAAGACAGAGGAAAAAATTCTTGGATTTAAAAACAGGAAGATTTTCAAGATAGCGGTTAAGTGCTCTGCTGCTAACATAAGGGTTAATGGTTCAAACTAACCACCCCCTCAGCTGCTCTGCAGCATAAAGATGTGACAGTCTGTTCCTGAAACGATGACAGCTTTGGAAACCATGAACTAGTTGTACCATATTCCACAGCAACACAAGGAGCTGGAAACTACTACGCAAGAACAGTTTGGTTTATGAACTTGACAAGCACTGTTCCAGAAGAGGAGGGACTGCAAAACTCTGTCCAGTTTTGGAATTGTTATGTGCTGTCAAATCAGACCAACTCACATGTGACCCTCAGCAGGGTTTCAAAGGCGGTAAATAGTACAGAAGAAGAGTGTCCATCCTTCTTCTGAAAGTAGTTGGTAAATTTTAACCTCCTGCCTTTGAACTGGCAGTGCCACTTCCTTATCCAAGAGGCCACCAGAATTTTGGAATTTGAAAGCAAGACTTAAGGGATAGAAAGTTACAGATGACTCTGGCCAAGAATCTTGCTATAGAAGAAGCAAGTATTATAAAGTGGCATTAAAATCTCTAGGCTAGCCCAATATAGAGGGGTGCTTTGGGGGTATAGTCCATAGAGAAGTGCATGCTAACCAAAGGTGATACCTCTCTATAGGTTCAAATCCACAATTGGCCCTGGGAGAGAGAGAGATGAGCAATCTCCCATAATTGTGATTAACAGTCTCCAAAGGCTTGCTGGAAGATGAAGTGAATTGATTCTAAACTGACAGTAATGAATTTTTAGAGCCCCTAGAGTTTTTTAGGAAGCTCTGGCGGCATAGTCTGTTGAGAGTTGATTTGAACTGACCAGCAGCTCTGAGAAAGACAAGCAATTTTCTCCTGTAATTTAAACCCTCCAAAAACCTACTAGAGACTCTTCCAACTGGACCGCAATAATTTTAATAGATTTAAAGTATAACTGTAGCTGAAATTATATAAACTAAGCCATTCAATAATAGCAACTGTACAAAACACATCGGCACAGGAAGTGAACTGTGGTGGTCTAATAAGTAAAGAGTTGTGCTGCCAAGCCAAAGACAGGCAGTTCAAATCTACTAACTTCTCCAAGGGAGAAAAAGGTGCAATCTCCTCCCATGCTAGTTACAGTCTCTGGTAACCCACTGGAGGGTCAACTATGAGTCTGTTCCAACTTGTCAGAACTAAAAACCGTTTAGGCAGTCATTG
The DNA here is from genome assembly GCF_000299155.1 of Elephantulus edwardii. Lineage (NCBI taxonomy): Eukaryota > Metazoa > Chordata > Mammalia > Macroscelidea > Macroscelididae > Elephantulus > Elephantulus edwardii. The sequence continues at coordinate 44,184,698 of NW_006399751.1, read as the reverse complement.
GGTTATAGTCAGCTCTGATCTTAAATATGTCTTTACTTCTAATTTGTATGTAAACTGGGGACAGTTAGATGTGGTCTGCATCTAACAGTTTATTATAATACACACTGCCCTTTCCTGTACATGAAAAATATTAAATAAATATTTCTATCAACTAGCACATCTTTAACACGGTACAACCAAAAATATTTTTAATATAACGGGCTTTTAAGGGGGCTGGCTACATAAATTTGGAACTAGTACCTAGGGACTCAAAACACTGTGTAGTGAATTGTGTTCCCAAAAAGAGATATGTTGAAGCATTTCAAATCTACCAAGTGCTGTACTGGTGAATGTGACCATATTTTGGGAAACAGTCTTTGATGCTTAAAATCATACAGAGTAGGGTGAATTCTAGTCTTAATTGCTTCTCAATGGTATCTCATGAAAGGGAAGAACAAGCTTAAGAGGAAAAACAGGAAAACACAGAGACGTCTGGCATGTATTAGCAGCAGTGAATGAGTGTAAAGCAGCAAATTTACACCAAACACACCTACCAGCAATCAGAAGCTAGAAACCTGCCTGGCACAAAGCATTTCTCTCAAAGCTTTCAGAAAAACAATATGGCTGAGGTTATGCTTTGAACTTGTAGCCACCAGTATTAAAGAAATAAATTTCTGTTCTTTACAGCCACCCACCGTTGTATTTCATTACAGTAGCTCTAGTAAACTAAAACAAGTAGCACTTAAAAAAATAACCTTATTTAAATGTGACTTTTGGTACTAGAAATTCAAAGGTTAACCTATTAAGACAGAAATCCTTAAGACAATTTGTATAATATTAAACAACTTTACTAATAAATAGAGGAATTCTAGTGGTACAGTCCTGAGGGAGCTGCACTGCAAAGCCAAGGGGGCACTCTCAGCCAGTCTGAATCTACCTGCAACTCTGAAGAACAAAGATGGGTAACTCTTCCCAAGCAACTGGCAATTTCCAAAACACTCCCTGGGGGTCAGCTATTCCACTTCAATGGCAATGAGATGGGTTTTCTTTTGGTTTTTACAAACTAATAGACCTGGTGCCAGGGAATTTATGCCTGCTGTTGCACTCAGCAAGTGTGCTGCCAGGAAGAACAATGATGTCAGTCTGAAGACTAAAGTGCACCTGATTCAAATCATGATCTCTTCAATCACTTGCTTTGCATTTGAGAGCTGGGCAATGAATACTGATGACAGGAGAAAAACTGATGTCTTTGAACCATACAGTGTTGGAGAAGAGTAGTGAATATTCCATGGACTATCAAAAGAATAAGCAGGTATGTCTTGGAAAAATTGCAACTAGAGTGCTCCTTGGAAGTAAAAATGGCAATACTTCATCTCTCATACTTAGGACATGTTGTTAAAAGCTATTACTTGGAAGGGGACTAAAGAGAGGAAAACCCTCAATGAGATGGATGCACAGTAGACACAGTGACTGCAGTTAAGGGATCGAGTGTGTCAGAGAGGATGAGGATGGAACAGGACAGGGGCAGAATTCAAGTCTGTTGTTCAAAGGGTGCCTGCCTATGAGCTGTACTTGACAGAACCTAAGAACAACAATATCTCAAAAGGAAGCTCTGGTGGCCTAGTGTTAAGGAATTGTACTAAAAATTCAAAGATACGAGGTTTGAACCCCCTAGCTGCTCCACTAGAGAACAGTCAATCTTTTTTCATGTGATTTATAGCCTCTGCAAATCCACTAGAGGCAGGGTCAGCTATGACTCGGGCCCAACATGACCGCACATAGCAACATCATACCTCAAAAATGTATTAAATTTCCTCTTCACCTGGCTTGAATAGTTACTTTTCCCAAGATTATCACAAAACAAGCTTTTAATCAGCATTCAGAAAAGAAAAATGTTTCTGCACTTTCAAACAAGAGTTGAAAGAAAAGAGATTAAATACTGCCTGCTTACTCTTCAGCAAGTAAACTTAAGACGACTGTGGAAGATGCTCGGCCTAACCAATACCCTCCAGACTACTCCACCAGAGATCCTCTTTAGGTTGAGACTGCATGTTATCAACAGCATATGGGAGAGGACTGGCCTTTTTCCTGTTGTTTTTGCAATATTTTTTCTATTCAACCCTTTCCAAGAATATTAAACCTAATTGTCCATTTTGAAGGTTATGTAGTTAAATCCATTTAGTCCAAATACAAATGAATAATAAAATGCTAAAAGCAAGCAAAAAGTGGGGATGAGAACAGGCAGTCCTCAACTTATGATGGGGTTCAGTTCTGATAAGAGTCAAACATCTCATTTTTTTTCATAGTATGACAATGTTTGGAGCTATAAATTATAAAACTGAACATCATCAAGAAAATTTAAAGAATAAAAGATTAGCAAATTAAGACAATGCAATACTGCATGCAGTATATTACTAATTAAATGTGGGGTGTTTTGGTTTTGTTTTTTTTTTTTAAAAAAAGATGACCTAAGCACAGTCTGTCATAAGTTAAATATGCTATAAATTGGGGACTAGAAATATAATAAAAATACCACCAACATGAATTAATGAAGACTTCAGGGCCATTCTGTATAACCAATATTAGCTAGGCTCACGGTATTTAAAAAATACTACCAGAAGAAAATGCTAAATGCCTTCTGCCTGAAACTAATTGCTAATTATTAATCAATAGCGTTAATAGAATATTTAGATGTTAACATGTTTATCAAGAATGGAACATGCATATTTATTTAAATAACAACAAATAAATATAAATTACAGCACCATCAGTAAAATGAGACATTCTCCTTTATCAATAGTAAATCATTAGAATTTTGTTATTCTTACCAAGGTCTTTCATATTTCCTGCCTCCAATTTTTTTTAACCACTGATGAAATTATTTCATTTGATTCTAAAATTTTATTTGTATTTTCTCTTAAATCAGTTTCACCTGCCACAAAATTCACTTCAAGAACGAGTGGGAAATGTCTTTCTTAAACATTATAACCTTCTAAAATTCACCTACACAGGATTAGATTGACAACAGTGCTGAAAAAGATAGTGTTGTTATGTGCCATTAGCCAGAACTAACTCATGGTACATACCAGTTGACCCTTGGGCAGGTTTTCAGAGGCAATCGCATGGGAGGACATGCCCTGGCAGGGCTGCTGGTGGATTCTAACTACCTGTCTATGAGTTCCCAGCACAACTCCTTACCGTAACTAAGCCATCAAAGCTCCATAAGAACATCTATATGGGATCAAATTGACAAAATAATCAAAAGAAAAGAACCTTAGTAGGAAGTAAATTGTATTAAAAGTGGAAGATTTTTTTAAAAGGACAAAGTGAATGGTCATATAACTCTTAAGAATATAATTAATGACATATATAATCGATATTAAATAATATTCTGCTGTGTACATGCTGAGCAAAAAGTAAAATTATATTTTTTAAAGTTGTAGAAAACTATTCACTTAAACGGATTATATAATCCTATTTTAAAAATCTCCATTCAAATTAGCATTTCATTCATAATTATTTTGATTTTGATTCAGAATAATAGTAAATTCAGAGCCATGCAAGCCCATTTTCCAATTAAAGAGCAATTATAAATTTAAGGCATGAGTTCCTAGAAATACAGCCTCAGTGGTGATTTAAAAAAAAAACACACAGGAAAAAAAAAAACCCAAACCCCAAACTAGGGAGCTCTGGTGGCCTAGTGGTAAAAAGCTGCACTGCACTCCCAAATGCAAGCAGTCTGAATTCGCCGGCTCCTCTGCAGAAGGATGGGTAATCTCCTCCCATGCCATTTACTGACTCTGAAAAGCCACTGGAGAAGATCAGCAACGGGTTGGTTGGCACATCACAATGATTTTTTTAAAACTAATTTCACTTAAACACACATTATCTTGCCTTAATATCAAGCAATCTTTCCTCTGAAAGTCTGTCTCCTTAGATGTAGACTGCTACTATTCTGTATCTCTTCTCTTCCTTTGCCATTTAAAATTAATCTTTAATTTTATCTGTTTTGTAAAAGTATTTTTTAGTAGCAATTGTCTATCTTTTCTACAAATTCAAGAGTATACACTGTTGTTGTTGCTGTTGTTATGTGCCGTCAAGTCGCCTGTGACTCATAGCGACCCTATGTACAACAGCCCTAAACTCTGCTCTGTCCTGTGCCAATCGCACTGTCTCTGACACTCCCATCCCAATTATCCCAGTCACTTAAGAGTTATTATTCTCATTATTGACTATACACATATAAACAACTAAATCACCTATTTCCTAACATGCTTAAGACCTCATTTTACAGTCACACTGCAAATACAAGAGGAAAATACAGAACTGCAATTAATGCATACAATAATAAAACATTAATTTCAAGTTCATCTTCAATTTCAATCTGAAATATTAAATTTCTGTTCAGGAAGTAATAGTTTATCAAAAGACAATTTACACATAAAATTTACTTCTTCCTAGGCACTATTGTAAACAACACATACTAACTTACGTCATACTCCCAACTATCCCAAGATTACTATTATTTTCTAGATAAGAATACAGAAGATTAAGTAGTGTGACTGAGACTACACAGTTTAATGGATGAGTATTAGATAAAGAAGTGGGCATGGCTATATACTTATAGGTATAGGTTCAGTATCCCTTACATTTAAAAATATGTGATTTTAAATATTGTTTGGTCAAGTCAAATTAACTTTAAATATCTGGAAATATCTCTCCTTTTGCTTCTCATGCCTATGGAGGACTTATTACAGGAACTTCATATAAAAAACCTTCTATTCCATAGGTACATTCAGAGGATTATACAACCAATTAAAAGAATATACATTTGCGCTCGCTTTGGCAGCACATATACTAAAATTGGAACGATACAGAGATCAGCAAGAAGTGTTTCATAAAAAAAAAAAAACCCAAAGAATATACATTTAATATAAGGTATTACTGCGGGATTGTGTTCGTGAGTTTAGGTATTAGCTAAAAGGAAGGTGAGACATCAGAGTTCACACAAGAGATTCCCTGAAAGAAAAGCCTGAAGATCTGCTTCTAAAATATCTGCTATTGAAAAGCACATGGAGGCTCTCTGGTGGCTTAGTGGTAAGGAGTAGTGCTGCTGACCCAAAGGCCCACAGTTCAAATTCACTAGCTAATCCATGGGAGAAAGATGATCATTGTCCTTTTGTATACACTCCCCCCACACACACCCTCCACCGCCCCAAGTACACTCCACTATGCAACCTTAATTCTGGATTCTTGGGATAACCATAATAACCTATCGTATATCATTTTTAAATTGTTCTCTCCCTCATCTGTTTCAATGCAGTACCCCAACCCTGATGTCAGTCCCATTCTACAACAGTGGCACCATGCAGTATTTGTCCTTTTGTGACTGAGATATTTCACTCAGCATAATGTCCTCCAGGGTCATCCATTTTGCATGAGTTCCTTGTTTTCCAATGCAGCATAGTATTCCATTGTGTGAATATACCACCCCTTCTCTATCCATTCGTTTGTTGATGGGCACTTGGGTTGTTTCCAACTCCTTGCTACTGTGAACAAAGCCTGATAAACATGGGTGTGCATGTATCTGCCTGGATGTCAGTTATGGTCTCTTTGAGGTATATTCCTAGTAGTGGAATTGGTGGGTCAAATGGTATCTCTATTTGCAACTTTTTGTGAAAGTGCCACACCATTTTCCACAGTGGTTGCACCATTTTACACATCCACCAACAGTGAATAAGGGTTCCAGTTTCTCCACAACCTTGCCAGCATTTGTTGCTTGCTGTTCTATTAAATTTTGCTATTCTAACTGGGGTGAGATGATATCTCATAGTTGTTTTGATTTGCATCTCTCTCTTAGAGCTAGGGATTTTGAACATTTCTTCATGTGCTTGTTGGCCATCTGAATGTCTTCTTTGGTGAAGTTTAGTTCATATCCTTTGCCCATTTTTCAATTGGGTTGTTTACCTTTATCTTGTTGTGGTGCTCGAGTATTTTATAAATTCTAGATATAAGTCCCTTATCTGACATTGAATTACCAAATACTTTTTCTCAGTCTGTGGCTTCCCTTTTCACCCTGTTGGAGAAGTTTTTGGAAGTGCATAGGGATTTGATTCTTAGAAGGGCCTATTCATCTACTTGATCTTCTTCTAGTTGTAGATAAGGATTACTTTAACGACTAAGGTGCATCTGATCCTCAAGCCATTCATAATGTCTACATCTGCATGTAATGGTTGTTCAATCAGTAAAAAAGACTGAAAAAGAACAGATGCTTTTTAACTGTAGTGCTGGTAAAAAAAAATCAACTACAAGAACAAAACAGATCTGTCTTGCAAGAAGTTCAGCCAGAGCATTCCTTAGAAGCAAAGAGGGTGAGACTTCATCTCACATACCTAATTCTGTTGTAGTAGTCTCTGAGCCAGAACTGACTCCACAGCACCTAATAGTAACAAGACAAAGTCCTAACTGCTATCAAAGAAAAGAGCAGGAACATGACCTGCTATAAACAGCAAAAATTCGTAGCTCTTTCATTCAAACTTTAAGAGTACTGAATATCTATTAACAGCTGACTAAATTTTAGAGGTAATTAAAGATAGGAACTCTAGTATAGTAGCCTGGGGGGTAGGAAGTTGTGCTACCAACTCAAAGAGAGGTGGTTCAAATCCACCAGCTGTTCCTGAGCAATCTCTTCCCATGTAATGTACACACTCTGAAATTTCACTGGAGTTCCGACTGGGCATCAATGAGTAAATGAAAAAGATGACATGAAGCCCATTTGATTAAGTATTTTAACCGGGTGAAACAATATTGCTCTTAATTCAAAAGAAACTATGAGACATTAATTAAAGCAGTATAAATTAATTATACAGTCTCTCCGTTAGTAGTGGTGGTGGTAGTGTGCCATGAATTCAGAAGTGAACCATAGCTGACCCTCTAGCAGGTTTTCGGAGAAAGTAAATTGCCCAGGAGGAGACGGCCCATCCTCCTCCTACAGAGCAACTCATCAGTTAAAATCCATGCCTTACTGTGGCAATTGGACAATTAAAACAGACATTCGGATGGCGAGGGAAGAAGAACGAACTGGGGAGGAGGGTGGAGAGAAGGGTGCAGCAATGAAGGAATGAAAACCCAAAATCCCTGTAAATGTTCATTAAAACTAACAAAAATGTAAAAAAAAAAAATCCATGCCTTAAGGAACGTTGCTGCTTACCACTAGGCCACCTTTCTATCATGTTTTCATTATGTTGTTGCCGTTAAGTACTGCCAAGTTGAAACATAGTTATAGTTGAACCTACAAGTTTTTAGAGGCATTAAATCAATGGGAAGAGATTCTCCCTCTATCTCCCAGAGCAGCTGGTGGACTCAAACTGTGTGCCTTGGGGTTCACAGCACAATTCCTTACCACTACACTGTCAGAGCTCCCTATTGTAATTATAAATTTTTAAATTTAATTTTAGAAAAGGATATTTGCAACGTCAATGTTTAATCATCTGTACAAGTCTCAAACCAACTGCTGTCAGGTCAATTTCAACTCAAGAGAAACTCTCCAGCTGGTTTCCATGGTTGTAATTCAGGACTGTATATCTTCCTCTGAGGATTCAGTCTTTTGGTTAAGTTGTGCAACACCCTCCTAACCTGTACATTTTAGTTAGGACTATACCATCAGATACAGCTGGGCCCAGACTTAACATGCATTCAAGTTACAATGAACACACTTGTGACTATGTGGTCTTGTCATTTTTCTTTTTGGTGTATCTCATTATTTATTAATAGTATGTACTATATACAATGGACAGCCCTTGTATGGCCAAGAGGACAAACAGCTATGTCTTGGAGAGGGCGCGGCCAGAGTACTCCTTGAAGGCAAGAATGATGAAACTTCACACTCACATATTATGGGCATGTTGCTAGTAGAGGCTGTTCCTTGGAGAGGGACATGATGTTAGAGGCTTGGCGAAGGAAAGGAAGACCCTCAACCAGGTGGACTGACATGGTGACTACTGCAATGGACTCCTGTACGTCAGAAGTATGAAGATGGCACAGACTAGGAGAGCATTCAGATCTTGTTCAGAGGGTCACTATGAATCACATTTCACTCCACAGCACCAAACAACAATATACAATGTTACTGCAGGAAATATGCTGATGTTATCATTCTCAGATATTCAAAGATCAGATTTCTAAAGATAGTGATGATAATAAAAGGCAGTAATAATGAAAAGGGGCAGGTGCTTGACTTGTAACTGAGTTGTTAGAACAGAATCCAGTTGTAAATTGGGGACTGCCTACTTTTCATGTTAAAGCTATATCAGACTCTTTTGAAATTCAAAATATTCAATGATTTAGGACAAGTTTATCAGATGACTGTATTTTTATTAATACTCTCTCCAGTAAGAAGTATATACTTTTAACTACTTTCTTCTGCAGGAAACTCAATATAATCTAACAGAGGATTATATAAACTCTTGAACACTACACTACAAGTCCAAGTCTTATTTTTTGTGTATCTCCTTTAAATTTTTCTTTCTTCATTCCATTTCCTGTGAAATCAAACCTCTCTATCCCCATACAAGTACAGTTGAATTAACTCCTACCACATGACAAAGGAGGATTAAACAGATGTGTGGTGTCTGTGACCCACTGAAAGAATGAGCTTATTATTCTTATTAATATTAATTATTATTATAATATTAATAACGTAAAGAATGTGTCTAGAATTTTGTGGAGTAGGAACATGCAATAAAGGAGTGTGGAACCCTAACATGGGGCTTTCCTACCATCAAGACAGAAGATCTGGAAGTACAGTACAGTAAGTCCTCTGGACCCAGGATCCCTGCACCGGTAACTTCCCTAAACTAGCAGAGTTTTGGCACTGGAGAGATGGTAGCCGAAGATGCAGGTTCCCAGCACAATGACCGAGAAAATGGGAGTCTTTGAAACGAGAAGCTTAATGGTGGGTGCGATCTGGCAACTGATTTTCCAAACCACAGAGCTAGAATTTAGTGACTCTGAGCCCCGGCTTGCAGAGTAGAATGGAGTGATTTTAAGGGCACTCCAAACAGCAAAGCTTGCTTCTAACAGTGGTCTTATATAAATACAGGACTTACCTTTTGTGACTAACATGTCACCTGGCATTTCATTTAGACTCATCTATGCTTATGCAGGTTTTGAAAATTTTTGTTCTTTAGTGTTATATAATATACCACTGTGAATGTACCATAGTTTCTCAAACTATTCTCTTCTGAAAGATGCTTGAGTTTCCATATCTCTGCTATGTAAAAGTGCAATAAACAAGTGTGGTGCATGTATCAGTTCCCGTCACAGCTCATTTCTTTAGGATATATACCAAGTATCAAGAGCGCTAATGACATAGTTTTAAGAAGCTGTACTGCACGCTTCAACGATTTAGATCCTCCCAGAAGAGCTGTGGGTGAGCATTAACATTACTGGCTGCAACACTTCCATGATACATCTTCAAGGATATGAACATGTACGGCTAAGCACAATTGATAACAGTGCATCTAAATTCCAAAATCAATCTCCATAATAGTCTATGTGTTTTCTACTGCCAAAGGGGCCCTTTAGAGTAGTGAGAGAAGACCTTCACCCTGAAACCCACAGCGTCCCTTTTCAGCAGGAAGTAGCTAAGAGAATATGCTGTCCCCTTTTCCTTATGAATCAGGGTGAAGTCTCTCTCAGGGAGGAGTGATAGGGAATGGCAAGGGACACACTGACAAAGGAGATTAATCAGAACTGGCTTTGACAAGCACTGTGGCAATTGGACAATTAAAACAGACATTCGGGAGGGGGGGAGAAGAACAAACTGGGGAGGAGGGTGGAGAAAACAGTGCAACAATGAATGAATGAATGAAAACCCCAAATCTCCGTAAATGTTCATTAAAACTAATAAAATTTAATAAAAAAAAAAAAAGCTGTACTGCAATGCTGAAGAAATGTGATTCAAATCCAACAGCTGGTCAGCAGGAGAAAGAAGGGCAGTCTGTCTCCTCCAGTGCAATTAACTGCCTCCAAAAACCTGCCAGAGGGTCTGCTATGAGTCAGTTCCAAATCACTAGATCAAATGGTATTTCTACATCCCTTCAAAGAAGCTCCAAACAGCCTTCCACGGTGATGGCACCATTCTACCTTATCATCTGCAATTTAAGAGTTCCATTCACTCCATACCTAAGCCAAACAACGCTTTTTATTGTCCTACTGAACTTTGAAAAGTGGGGAGAAAGGAGAACAACCAGCAAAACTGGAAGACCTTGAGAACACCTGCCTGAGCCCAGCAGACACCAAAGTCAAGGGACAAGGGCCAGAGAAGTCAGCCTTGGGGCATGAATGAGGTACTGATTGAGGAACTATATCCAGAACTGTTCCTGATGCCAAAATATGACCTATTAATTCCCTAATAAATCTCACAACTGTGAGTAAGTAATGTCTTTGAATTCTGTGTGGTCACTGCAATGAATTATCAGACTTAGTAGAGAAGCAGAGAGTGGCCACTCAGTTGGCCAAGACTTATAACACCCCAATGAAGAATATGTACAAATCTTGTCCTATCCTGCACCAGCCTCACAATCTTTGATGTGTGATATCTTCAAATCCACTGTTAAGAGTCACTGTGTCAGAATTAGTAAAGAAGGTTTGATCATTAAGAACATGAGTAGCTCACAGGAATTGGCTTTGGACTGATGCTGCTAGAGCGGATTTTGGCCCTTATCAAAAGGTCAGACAATGATACCTCTATTTCCATATGGTTTTACACCCTACCTCACACATGTATCAAGTCTTTCTAATGCACACCTTCAAGCCAATTTTAAAGTTGTAAAACAAGCTAGGATTCCTAAAATAGTTCCTAGATTGGATAAATAAGCCCTAAGAAACAAACATGTGGATAATCCTAAGAAATCTCAAATATAAATGATACAGTGGCTACTCTTGTCTTCTAGCATAGGGGACTTTCAAATACCAGATTTGTTATATCAAGTTTGACGTATTAAGGCATGTCTGACCTAAAAGGAACTGCTTTTCTTTCAGAAAATCATCTCAAAGGACCACACAGGTGTCAGCAAAGAGAAGCATGAGATACTAGTGTTGTAGCCCACAGTGTTGCCCTGCTAGGCTTCTCCTTGGGAAAAATATATCTACATATATATTACATACGTATAGAATACATATACATATGAGATACAATATCTCATAATATCTACAGCCTTCGAAACACAATGGAAGGTCTGCTTTGAGTTGCAATCAACTTGGTGGCAATGAGAAAATGAGAAAGAAGCCCTCATACATTACAGCAATCCTATTTTGGTAATTTTTGTGCAATGGAGTGCTCCAACTTAAGATTCCATTTAAGGAAATGGATCTCCTCTGGTAGTGAAATAAAATTAATGTTACATCACTTCAACTATACAAAATAATGGCTTGTGTTTTTCTTCTCTTATTTGAAAGAGGAGAGAAAAAAAGGAAAAAAAAAAAAAGACAACTCCCTTCAAACAGAAAGATTCCCAGGGAATCTTCTTTTAGAAAAAATACATCCCCCCCCCCCCGAAATATTTCTAACACTTTCTGCAATTTGCCAGCAATCGTAATTTTACTCCATTGATAACAAAAAAATGCTTTCATTGAGTTAGTAAATTGTATTTTGTATCGCTCTCCCCCTTCTATAGTTCCTGTCTTTTGCCCAATCTCTTTGCATATGATCAACCTAAGGGGATACTTAGCCAATGAATGAGCTGGTTACAATGGAAAACAAACCAAAAGAGACACTTTGGAACCTTTACAATATGTGTATTTCTTTTATGTCCATTTTAGTGTCCTAAATATTTACTAAATTTATAATTTAAAACAATGAGGACTAAAATTATAATTTAAACACAACTGAGACTTTGAGGCTGTGCTACAATAACAAATAATGCCAAAATTTCAATGATTTGCCATAACTAAAGTGTTCTTCCAAATTTTACATATCCAATTTGGGTTGGCAGTAAAGATATCATTCCATTAGGAGTCCCGAAGCTCCATTTTGCAAATGTTTACAAGATGGCTTTGCCAACGAAGGTAAAATATGGTAAATCACATTCTGTTCTTAAACTTTTTTATTGGTCATACTAAGTTACGTGTCATGCCTTAACTTGAAAAATGATATAAAAGTATAATCTCACCATGTATTTGGAAGAAGACTATCAAATGACTTCTAATGAATCCTAATGACTTGTAAGTTCCTCTAACAGTCAAATATTCAATTTACTCTTTTCTCCCATGTACAGAATACATCTCACATTTCTCCCCTTTGTGTTGAACCCAAAATAATCACATCTAGTTACAGCAGTAAGCTCAGAGACTATATCTATGAGAGTTGGTACAGGTGATCCCTATTTGAAAGAAAAAGCACTTTAGTAAGACTTGTTTACTAAAAAGTTATATACACCCATTAATATACAATATTTGTTGGAAAACAGCAAAACAAAGTAGATACAACTACTTTAAAAACAAAAACTCCTCACATGTGGGGAAAAAGGTAGAATAAGAAGTCTGTGACTAAATCAGGGCCATCTGTGAACCAACCCCCAATTCAAGGGCCCTTTGCTGCATGGCTAGGGAATGCTCTGACTGCTCCCTGAGAGGAAGATCCCTCAGGTCAATATCCTATACCTACTGCCTCTACTCTTTGGGAGGCTTTTCCTTAACTGCTAACTTCCCCCACAGCTGAGCTTTGGTAGCTTGTAAAAGGTGAGAAGGCAGGTAGAGAGGAAGAGGATAAGATCATTAAGTCTCAAGTGTTTATACCCATGTAGACTCTTCCCCATACTTATCATTTCTTTAGCTGTAATAATCCCGGGGAAAACTAAGGTTTATGGTTAATTTTAACCAGATCTACCTCTAGTGATAATGAACAAGACTATCCAGTTAAAGTCCAAGGCATGCCTGATCCAATCTATTGTATTTTCAAATGCTTCCTACTCATCTGCAAGCTGGACAATGAACAAGAATGATCAAAAAATTGATGCCTTTGAATTGTGATGCTAGCAAAAATCACTGAATCTCATGGACTGCCAAGTCTGTCCTGGAGGAAAACAAATCAGGATTGTCCTCAGAGGTTCACATACTTTGGGCATTTGAGGAGGGCATGTCCTTGGAAAAAGACATCTTATTGGGAAACGTGAAGGGTCAGAGTGGATTGACACTGTGACAATGACAGAAACCATGATGCACGTGATAGGGCAAGGTTCACACTGGGTGTTCAAAGGGTCACTACGCGTAGTTGTCACTACGAGGGGTGGTCAAATCCTGGTCACATAACCACCACCATTTCCAGTGGCTGAAACCACAACTTTTCTGTAGATGTGCTTTTGAGATTTGCTGTATTTCTTTGTTCAAAATCCTTCTATGTTTCATCTCTAGTGGAGCAACTGCTTCTCCCAATTGCTGCTAAGTGCACACATTTCTAGATTTTCTCATTTCTGTGGGCAAGTCAGTCAATTATTTTGAAAGATTATCTCTTATTAAATGAAGGTAACAGCAGCAAAATATAATTTTACTTTACAATGTACTCTCCTGGGTCTATATAAACACATTAAGCACGTTATATCCCTTCCAAGTTATTTAAGGCAAGCTTTAGATCATTTTCTCAAACTCTACTATCAGTATCCTTGCAGTTTAATCTTTTAGACAATGCCCTACTAGTCTCTGCCTTTCAATTTTTATTTCAGTCAGGACAAGTTATATTAATATCATTAAAAAGAAATAAAAAACAAATTGTTGTTATGTGCTGTCGCGTTGCTTGCAACTCATAGTGACCCTATGTGCAAGGGCCTTAAACCCTGCTCTACCCTGTACCAACCTCACTGTCTCTGGCATACCTATTCCCACTACCCCAATCACTGAATCAATGCATCTCATAGAGAGTCTTCCTCTCCTGTGCTGTCCCTCCACTCTCCCAAACATGATGTCCCTCTCTAAAACAGGTCCCTCCCTGCAATATGTCCAAAGTAAGTCTGACGAAGCTTCAGAATATACATTAAACTTTTCTAGCTGTTATTGTTGTTAAGTGCCATGAAGTCAAGTACAACTCATAGTGACTCTTATGAACAAAAGATCTGAACCTTGTTCCAACCTCACACTTGCTGATACACAACACTGCAGTAGGCAGTCACCACATCAATCCACCTGGTTGAGAGTCTTCCTCTCCTTCACCAACCCTTCATCCTTTCCAGCACATGCCCAAAGTATGTGAGACAAAGCCTCATCATTCTTGCCTCCATACAGCACTTTAGCTACACCCTCTCCAAGATATATCTGTTTGCTCTCTTGGCTGTCTATGGGATGTTCGGTGCTTTTCTCCAACACCAGAGCTTAAATGCATCAGTTCTCTTTCTGTCATCCTTATTCCCTGTCCAGCTCTTAGATGAATAACAAGTGATCGGTATGCCTGAATCAGACACGTCTTGGTTCTCAAACCGACATCATAACGCCTCAATAATTTGGTAAGGTCCCTACCTGCAGATTTTCCAAGCAATGCATCTCCTTATTTCCTGACCAAGCAAGCTAAAGCTGTTGACAGCTTTGATCTCTTCTCCATCCATCATGATGCTTTCTATGGGTCCAGTGACTATTTTTCTAGTTGTTGTTGTTGTTATGT
>NW_006399751.1:44132057-44168094 GCF_000299155.1 Elephantulus edwardii | reverse complement strand
TCCAGCGGTTCTTTCCACAGATGTAATCGATCTGATTCCTATGCATGCCATCAGGTGAAATCCAGGTATATAACCTGCGTTTATGCCTCTTAAAAAAGGTATTTGCTATGAATAAGTCATTGTGCAAAACTCGATCACTCTCTCTACTTTTCTAGTAGTCATATTAAAAAGTGAAAAAAATTTGTTATTCTTCCTTGAATTCAATGTACCCTCTGAACATGTAATAAATTTTAAAACTGAGCTAGTGACAAGAAGCTGTGCTGCAATCCCGAAGGTATGTGGTTTGAATCCACACGCTGTTTCATGGGAGAAAAATGGGCAATCTCCTCCTGTGTGATTTACTGTCTCTGAAAACCCGCTGGAGGGTCTGCTATGAGTCAGTTCCATTTCAACAGTACACAACAAAAACCTTTCCTTCAAACAAAGTCTTCAAAATCCAGGTTGTTTTTCACACTTACAGTACATATTAATTCAGACTAATGGCATTTAAGTGTTCAAAATCATTACAGAACTGTTGTTGTTAAGTGCCGTTGAGTTGAGCAGGACAAGACACATAGTGATTCTATGAACAATCGATATGAACCTTGTCCTATCCTGTGCCATCCTCATCATCTCTGACACTTGAGTCCACTGCTGCAGCCACTGTGTCAATCCATCCCATCAAGGGCCTTCTTGTCTTCTGCTGATCCTCTTATCTTTCCATGCATGAGGTTCCTCTCCATGAAACAGTGTCTCTTAGCAACATGGCCAAAGAATCTGAGACAAAACTTTGTCAGCCTTGCCTCCCAGGAGCACTCTGGCTGCACTTGATGCAAGACATCTGTTCTTTTGGCAGTCCCATGAGATATTTAGTACTTTTTTCCAATACCACAATTCAAAGGCATCAATTCTTCTTCTGTCATCTGTATTCAGTATCCAGCTTTCAAATACATACTAATGGATTGAAAAGATCATGGCCTGAATCAGGTGCACCTTAGTCTTCACACTGACATTGTTGTTTCTCAGTAATTTGGAGAGGTCCCTGACTGCAGACTTTACCTGTGCAATACGTCTCCTGATCTCCTGACTTCTGGTACAAAGGTGGCTAATATATTAAATAACGCAAGGCAAAACCAGTTGTAGTAACAAGTCATCACTGAAATCAGTGATTTAAAACAAAGGTTTTTCATTAATGTCTATCACAGGCTAGTTGAAGGTATACTGCACCAAGAAAACTCTTCCTATTAGTAAAGTAAAAATTCCACTGTTGTTGGGACAGTTCTGACTCAAATGGACCCTCCATCTGGTTTCTGAGGCTGTAAATTACAACATGAGACCACCTCTTTCTTCTATGGAGCAGCTGGTGGATCTGAACTGCTAATATTTTGGTTAGCTGCCCATAAGAAGTCATAATGCCATCAAACCCTTTCAAATTATTAGCAAATTATTACTAAATACATTTTTAAAATACAAATTAAGATTTCTAAGAAATCCTGTAATCCTGTAGAAAATAAACTTCTGACTGATGTAGAAAAGGAAATCACACTTTTACTTTTGATGCCTCTAGAGAATAGAATTCCTGCAGGCTCACTGCATTAAATTCGGACTGGTAACCTCAAAGTCAATTGCTAAAACTACATGGGAGAATAGCCCTGGTGTACAAGTTGCCGTCCCGCGGTCACTTGTGGTTGCTGTGAGGCTGAACATTGTGACATGGATGTGTCAAATGCGTTAATGGTTGCAGACAGAGAGTGGGGTGGAGCTCCCGGATTGAAACAAGCGTGGAAGGAGGAGTGGCATCCACTTCCATAATAGCTTGCCTCCGGAAACCCTATAAACCTGGAGAAAGGATGAAAGGCACCCAAGCGTCGAGGACTCTCCTTCATAGGGTCCCTATGAGTCGCCTGTGACTTAACAACAACTTCCTCTAAAGATTTATAGCCTTGGAGATGAGACAATTCCACTCTGTCCTATGAGACAGAATTGATTTAACAGCAGTGGTTTGACTTTTGGGGGATGCAGGAAGTGAATTCCTAGAAATTGGTATTTCACTGGGTTAACTATTGAAAAACACTGTCAAATGTTACAATGTTCTAAAGAGAAAGCACAGCCATTATTTAAAGACTAGTGACTGAAGAACACATTTTTACAAACCTCAACACTGTCAACTGTCTTTGATCTATTGTTCCTCCGAACCTCTACAAACTTATCTGTATTATATAATTTAGGAATTTAATATATCAACTTATGAAGTCAGCTACACACTGATTTATAAATGACTTCAATATCTCAGCAATTTGGTAAGTTTCATAAACACGTACATTCGGACCACAAATGAATATTCAGTTAAATACCATCTGAACATAAGAAACTTACTCATTTCCTCTTCTCAAGATCTTTACCCTTTGCCCAAACAAAACTACCAAAAATCCTAACTACTTCAAAACAACTATGAGTTATCATCTCAACCCAGTCAGAATAGCAAAATATAACAGAACAGCAAGCAAGAAATGATGGTGAGGTTGTGGAGAAACTGGAACCCTTATTTACTGTTGGTGGGAGTGTAAAATGGTGCACCCACTGTGGCAGGCGGTATAGCGCTTTCTCAAAAAGTTGCAAACAGAGATACCATTTGACCCAGCAATTCCATTACTGGGAATATACCCCAAAGAGACCATAACTGACATATAAGCAGAGATATGCACACCCATGTTTATCGCAGATTTGTTCACAAAAGCAAGGAGCTGGAAACAACCTAAGTGCCCATCAACAAACGAAGGGATAGAGAAGGTGTGGTATATTCACACAATGGAATACTACACCACACTGAAAAAACAAGGAACTCATGCAATATTCAAAATGGATGACATTATGCTGTGTGAAGTAGCTCAGGTGACACTGTTGTAAAACAGGACTGACCTAGGGGCTGGGGGGAGACTGAGAAAGATGGGTTCAATAATGTATAATGCATTGAAATAGATGAGGGAGAACTCTTTAAAAGGGATATGTTATTAGGTATTTTTGTCATGACAGGAGTTCAGAGCAAAGGCTGCATAGTGGAGTGGACCTGGGGGAGAGATTGTAAACAATGAAACACTTTTACTTTTCCAAGAGGGTAGTGTACCAAGGGGGAGGGTTGGGAGGAGTGAAAAGTGCAACAATGAATGAATGGCAATCCAAAGTCTCTGTAAATTTTCATTGAAATTAATAATAAATTTTAAAAATACTATTTAAAATAAAATAAATAATCTAGCTTTCCTCTCCACACACACAAAAAAACCTCAGTCACTTTAAAGCCATGTAAGGTAACTGGCTAGCTCCTGAAATTTATCAACTAGTGTTTTCATAATACAGGAAATAAAACAAGGAAATAGTCTAATAGTTAAAATCTGTCTTCAAAGTACTAATAGAGCCATAAAATCTTCTTGCCACTTACAGAACCGTTACACACAGACTAAGCCTTTACTAGGAATAAATAAGACTTAATAATTCAACCCTCTCCCAAGGACTTTTTGGTATCAAAGTAAAAGTCCAATCCTACTTATATGCTGAATGTCTTTTAAAAATATTTAATAACACAAATTTCTACTCTGTTAAGCATATGTTAAGCTTTTTATTTTCCCCCCTACTAGTTTATTTACAAACTTTGAATACATTGCTTTCAAGAACAAATTCTTTCAATTTCCCTCACCCCCCCCATCCATCAAATTATACAACCCCATGATTAATCTCTTTCCCCCTGCAAGTCCTCATCCCTCTGCTTCCAATCTCTCCCACCCCTCCTGGATCCTTATACTCATTCTACAATAATTGTTTTATACAATATTTATCCTTGTGGGACTGAGTTAGTTCACGCGGCATAATGCTCTCTAGTCTCTCCCAAGTTAGGTAATAATTTACAAAATCATTGCTCTTGTGTGCTGCATAGTATTCCATTGTATGAATGTACCATAATTTCTCAAACCATTCGTTTGTAGTTGGACATTCAGGCTGTTTCCATGTTCCTGTGATAGTGAATAATGCTGCTATGAGCGTTGGTGTACAAATCTCAGTTTGTGCCTCAGTTCTCGTTTTTCTCCAAGTATATTTCAAGTAGTGGAATAGCTAGGTCATGTGGAATTTCTATGTTCAGTTTTTTGAGAAAGTGCCAAAGTACCTTCTAGATATGTTGCACCATTTTACAATCCCACCAACAACATCTAAAAGTTCCTTTCTCATCACCTCCTCTCCAACATTTATTACTTGCTTGTTTGTTACTGGAGTGAGAAGGTACCTCATTGTTCTTTTGATCTACATCTCTCTTATGCCAGTGATTTGGAGCATTTCTTCATGTGTCTCTTTGCCCTTTGAATATCTTTCCTCTGTGAAAATTCTTCCCATGTCTTTTGCCCATTTTCTAAGTATGTTAAGCTTTTTAATTACAAAAACTTTTTAAATATATGCAAAAAACAGACAATGATAATAAAACTATGCACATCCATTACTGGGCTTCAACAATCAACTATGAGCCAGTGATGTTTCATTTATACACATTATACACAGTGAATCCACATTATTCTGTTCAATTGACTTCTCCTTTTACCACTGTGAAGAATGAGGTAGCTCTGCTTATAACATGAAAAGACACTCAAAGAAGTTTTAAAATACAGAAGAATAGCTATAGTAGAAAACAATTTTGGGGACTAGGAAAATATGTTATGTAGGTATGGTGTTATCTGTAAGCATAACCTTCTAGAAATATTTCATACTGCAAAAAAGAAAGAAAAGCCAGTAAATCACTAGTGAGAATGGCTACATCTATGGAAAGGAACTACAAGGAAGGAATAAACCAACTTTTTAGATTACTCTTCTATACCTCTGAATTCACATTACCTAGTCAAACAAACTGAAGACTACAGCTTTCAATATGGATTCTATTTCAAAAAGAACAAAAATCTTCACCACTAGGCCAAAAGGCATCAAGATAACAGATGCAGAAAAGACAAAAGTTGTCAAATATTTCATTTTACTTTGATCTACAATCAATAGCCATGATTAAGAAGTCAAAAGATGTGATTCATGGAAAAAAATTGCTGTCAAGAACCTCTCCAAAGTGCTATGGGCAAGGATATCTGTTTAAAGACAAAGATAAGCCTAATTCAAGCGGTAGTATTTTCAACTGCTTCCTATGCATCTGAAAGTTCGGTGATGAACCAAGATTGCAAAAGAAGATTCAACGCCTCTAAACTTGGTTTTGGTGATGGGTACTGAATATATCACGGGACTTCCAAAAGAACAAATCTGTCTTGGGAGAAAGTACAACCAGGGCAATATTGTGAAATTTCACCCCACAAACACTGAGCATGTTATCAAGAGGTGCCAGTCCTTGAAAAAAGTAACATGCTGAGAAAGAGGGATCACGGGAAGAGAGAAAGACCCTCAACAAAATGGACTGACACGGTGACTGTTAACAACGGGCTCAACCATAGCAGAAATCTATGGATGGCGTTGAATAGGGCAAGGTTCAGATCTGGTGTTCACAACATCACTCTCATGAGTCATCTAACAAAAATTAACATTATTTTTTTAAAAAAAAATCTGAAACTTTCCACCAAGGACAGAAAAATATTAACCCTGAACTTGCATCCAAGGAGATAATGAGGAAGAAAAAAAAATTACATTAGATATTCAAATGGGCATTCAGTACCACTGCAATTCTACATTTCACCAGTGATTTCACTTTCCAAGTCTCTAAAATAATCCACTGTGTCCTGCTTTCTTTCTCCTAAAATATTTAACACCTGTGGTTCTCACATCATCTGTTTCTTATAAGCAAAAGCAATGTAATAAGAATGATCTTATTTTCCTACCAACAGTTCTACATCTGTACATCTATTTCCTTTTCTATTACCCTCACGCCTATCTTTGTGGTTATGTATCTGAGAGATGGACAATGTGTAAGGTGGGCAAGAGGAAGAATCAATGTCTTTGAACTGTGGTGTTGGAAGAGATACTGAATATTCCATGGACTTTTAAAACAAACATAATGTCTTGGAGAATGTGCAACCAGTGTTCCTTAGAGGCAAGGATGGCAAAGCTTCGTCTCACATACAATGGGCTGTCCCTTGGAAAGGGACATGATGCTTGGAAAGGTGGAGGAATGGTGAAAGAGAGGAAGATCTCCAACAGGATGAAATGCAACAATGGGCACAACAGGACAGACAGGGCTCAGATCTGTTGTTCATTGGGTTGCTGTGAGTCATACATGATGCCACAGCACCTAACAACATCACCATCATGTTATGGCTGAGGAGCTCTGCTGGCATATAGTCCACAGTGACCTGCACTACTTACTAAAGTCTGCCTATAGGGCAGGTTTGAATTCACCAGTTGCTACAAAGAAGAAAGATGGGTCACCACCCCCTATTGCCAATTACAACCTTGGAAACCTGACGGTGGGTTGCTATGCACAGCAATCAATTCAATGGCAGAGAGCTGAGTGCTGTTGTTCTATGGCCAACATCATACCTGTGTCCTCTATTTCACCTTACTTGCCTTCTTAAGGCCCTTCTTTTACGTGATCTCCATTATCAATTGCTCAATCTTCATTGAAGCACTCCCCATTCTTTTCAGAAAAATCTCAAAATAACTACCACAATTACCATCATTACTAATTAACCTCAAGTCATTCTAACTCATGGACTTGCATTTCTCCCCAGAACTCACTCACAAAAGGTCACAATCAATTACTGGCAAGATTGCCAATTCAAAATGCATCCTCTCCACAGTGCCATAAACCAGTTAAAACTCTTCTCCTTCCTTAAGTATTCAGTTGACATCCTGGTTATCATTCTCCTGCAAGCTGCTTCTATTTCATTTGCTAACTCCTCCTCTACTTCTCAACCTCTAAACAGTGAGAATGTCCAAGGACTCAATTTTGAAGACATTCTCATTTTAGCTAAGTTGCTGAACTTATACAGGCATACCTTGGAGATGTAGTGGGTTTGATTCCAAGTCACTATAAAAAAGCAAGCCATACTTCCACGTGTGTGTGTTTCCCAAAGCATATGTTGTTTTTTGCTGGGTGCTGGTTCCAGCTGAGTATAACTCATAGTGAACCTATGGACAAAAGATCTAAACCCAGTTCAGTTCTACAACATCCTCACATTTCCTGACACACAAGAGCCCACTGCAGCAGTCACCTTGTTAATCCATCT
The DNA here is from genome assembly GCF_000299155.1 of Elephantulus edwardii. Taxonomy (NCBI): domain Eukaryota; kingdom Metazoa; phylum Chordata; class Mammalia; order Macroscelidea; family Macroscelididae; genus Elephantulus; species Elephantulus edwardii. The sequence continues at coordinate 44,160,919 of NW_006399751.1, read as the reverse complement.
GGTTGAGGGTATTCCTCTCCTTCGCCAACCCTCCACCTTTCCCAACATCATGTCCTCTCCAAGGAATAGCACCTCCTAGTAACATGACCAGAGGACGTGAGGCAAAGCCTCATCATTCTTGCCTCCAAAGAGTACTCAGGCTGCACCATCTCCAAAGCATATCGAGAACATGTGGAAATCCATAATAAACACCTTGAGGTACTTGCAAAGTACTGACACTGGTTACAACAATGGGCTCAAACACAGGAACTGTGAGGCTGGTACAAAAATCAGTGTTTCATTCTGCTATCCATGGAGTTGCCATGCATTAGAGCTGACTGCTCCGCACCTAACAACAGGGTATATGGAAGTGTAGTCCATAGGAAGTTGCACTGCTAAATTTAAAGTGCCATCTCTCTGATGTTTCAAATCCACCAGCAGCAGCTCAGTGGGAAGAAGACAATCTCCCATGAGATTCACAACCACCAAAAATCAGTCCATTCCAACCTGATGTGAGTAAGTCTATTAAGTACACAATGTTTGTTATGTGCCACTGAGTCAACTACAAGTACACAATGTTTGTTATGTGCCACTGAGTCAACTACAACTCAAAGCTACCCTACGAACAATGGCTCTGAACCTTGCCTTACCCTGCACTCATCTCACCATCTCTGATACACCTAATCCCACTGCCAGTCATTGTGTCAATCTGTCTCAAGGGTCCTCCCTCTTGTGCCAACACTTTACCTTTCCAAGATTGCTTTATGACAATGTCTGAAATATTTAGAGAATTACCAAAATGAGTCAGCAACATAAAATGAGCATACATTGTTAGAAAAAAAAAATAACACCAATAAACATGCTTGATACAAGGTGACCAAAATTCAGACAAAGCCGTAAAAAGCACAGTATCTGTGAAGCACTAAACAAGATTAGGTCTCTTGTTTTTCAAGCCTGTTATGCCATTTTCCATTTTAAATGTTACCTAGTTTTAAATCTTCTGACACTCTAGTCAATGCCTGATAATTCTAGTATCTGAATTAATAAAAGGATCTTATGGTGTCGATAGTTTTTGCAGATTAACTTATACTGCCTTTTTTCTTTGTGCTATAGATACACTGCATTTAAAGTATCTGGATAAATCATACAAGGTCCAGAATGATGTCATTTTCCAACCCCCTATATTCCTTCCCTACTCAAACCAGCTGTACTTCAAAATCACTGGAGAACTTTTAAAATGTATCTTTTTTCAGCCCTTACAGAAAGCAATTAAATTAGAAGGAAGATGGGCTCAACGTGGCTTTTTGAAAAGCTGCCTGAGGGTTTCTACCATGCAGCCAAAGTCTGAGAACCTATGACAGGTAATTCCATCTTGATAACCACATCTATTGACATTAGAAGCTATGGTGGCACAGTAGACAAGCACCTGGCATTAAATGAAAGTTCAATTCCACCAATGACTCCATGGGAAAGATACAGAAGCTTTGCTTCCACAAAGATTCACAGCTTGGAAATCCAATGAACCCCATCGTAAGCGGTTCTACTCTGTCCTACACAGTCAGTATGAATCAGAAACAACTCTGCAACAGTGGGTTTGAGGAATTTTTATGTGTTAAATACTCCCACTTTTTAAAATCGTCAGTCCAATCTGAGATCTAGACTGGCAACCATAGTTTATCTAAATCATATAGTTGGATGAATAGATTCTGTTGAACAAGATGGTTAGGTAAATATTTAGTTATTTAACAGGAATTTGAAATTTAATAGAGCCAAAACAGAGCTCTTTTTAGGACATCCCTACTGTAAATGAAGTCAATTTATAATATTTGTCTTACTGCGTCGGCATTGTGTTTATTATTGCCATTCTACCTCCACCATTCAATCTGCCATAGAAATATGCAGTATTCTTTTTAATGCATAAATCAATTACATAATTTGCTCAAATACTCTAATAGTTTTCTTCTTAACAACAAATGAAATTCTAATTCCTTACCATTAAATTTAATAGTGTCAGGTCCTTGCCTAGTTCTGGAAGGTCTGATGGCAATTTCCATAGGGAATTACAATGCTAGCCCCAAGGCTGCACATCTCTTGTAGTTCAAATCCACCATCAGCTCACTGAGAGAAAGATGGGCAATCTCCTGTCATGCAATTTACAGCCTCAGAAACACACTGAGGTTCAGCTATAACTAAGTTCCAAGTTATGATAATGATTATGAGGGGGTTTTTAAATACCAATCACACTGGCTCAGTTTCTTTTCCAGGAATACTTTCTTCCGGATCTCACTATGACAGGCTCTTTCTCGATGTTCAGATCTGTACTTAAATTCAATCTCCTTATAAGGAGGTTATTCCTAAGCATCCTATCTAAAATATGTCTTTCCTTCACGATTTTTTCAACAGTCTTTGCTATCCCATGTTTATTTCTTCCTACTCTAGTAATTACCTACTCAAGAAAAATGTCTAGTCTCCTCCCGTGCAATTTACTGCCTCTGAAACCCCGCTGGAGGGTCAGCTATGAGTTGGTTGAGACTTAACAGAAGGATATCATGCTTGGGAGGGTGGAGGGAAAGAGCAAGGGAAGGCCCTCTATGAGGTGGATTGATTCAGTGACTGGGATAATCGGGATGGGAGTGTCAGAGACAGTGCGATTGGCACAGGACAGAGCAGAGTTTAGGGCTGTTGTACATAGGGTCGCTATGAGTCGCAAACCACTCGATGGCACATAACAACAACAACATAAGCAATTATCAGTAATAGAGTTATGTGTCAAATAATGTACATCTGTGTAATCATGAGGGTCTCCTTAAGTGTTCTGGGTTTTTGTGGGTTCTCTCCCATTTGTGTGAGTGTACAGGGGGTTTTTTGGTTGTTTTTTTCTAGGAAAAACAGCTCTTCTTTTATTATGAGGCAGTCTTGTTTAAGATGTATAGCCCAGAAAATTAATGAGAGGATCACCATGAGGCTGGATTGACATAAAAGCATTGGTATTTTAAGAGGTTAAATGGTTTTAAAGATTTCAAATCCAGACTCTTGAAGCACTGGACCATGAGTGAGAAATAGATAACTGAGGCATAGGATACAGCAGGCAGGCTGACAGTGGCAGGGTTGTGGTGGCCCCAACAGATGGGCAGAACAACAACTGGGACTCAGCACACTCCATTCCCTCCCTACCTTCTGACTCTCTCACTCCACCCTTGCTCACAGCCTCTTCTATTAGATTCCACCAGGAGCTCCAGCAGCAGGGGCAACAAACAAGAACAAACAGGAGGGAGATTCCCATACAGTTTTAATATGTTATTTCCACAAGGTCCGAGTCACTTAGACTATACAGTGCATGATTGAATCTGCCTTCTCTCCCAAGAACACAACATTCATCAGTGCGTAGCCAGAGAACCTAAAATATTATCTGAAATATAGTAGCATACCCTTAAACATTGTTGACTGAAAAAATGGTGGCTGACATCGAGATTACTGAGCAGATGGTAATACCATTCCTAAGAGAAGAGTTTCCTAAAAGGGGGAGAGAAGTGTCACAAGTCAAGGATCTTAAAAACACTAAGTTAAATACAAAAGCTGTCCAAAAGAACCACTAAAATGGCAAAGTAACTTTTAGAACCAGCTATAAATACCATGTCACAGGCTAAAAGTACCATGTCCCTTCACAAAAATAAAAGAAAGCTATTTGGAGGAACAGTCTTCTACTTTGTACATCACTCTTCTGTCAGTTTGTTGTACTGAAGTAATCTGAGTTAGCTGTAATGCTGAATCTTGTGCCACTGGGGTGTCAAAAGCCATAGTCGTTTCCCAATGTGGACAGTGTAGGAGCTCCCAGTTGTAAAACAGGTTTGGGGGCAGGAATGGCATCCACTTCCTAAACCAAATGCCTATGGGAACTCTGTGAACTTGGTCAAATGACAAGTTACAGAAAAGCATTAAGTCTTTTTGATCATAGAGTCATTGTGAGTCATGTGCAACTCAACAGTAATCAACAACTACCCAAAGGGGCATGTTAATGAATATCAAGTATCAGCTTGTTTCAATTCTGTTGTGTCAACCCAGAATTCTAACTTGCACTCTTATTACTGGCTATACTCTAAACTCAGTTAAACATAAATGGGGAACTATTTCAGAAAACAAAGAAGAGAAAATGAATATGAAAATCAGTCAACTGCTGACGATGTATTAATTAGCTGATTTGTATCATATAGGCACATCAGAACAAATTACTACTATACTATTATTTCTTCAACCAAAGTAAAATTAAAGAGATGTTTGAAACTCTTACATCAGCTCCAAAAAACTAACAGCAGCTCTTGAGCATTATTCTACAATAAAATACTAGCACTTTCTCTAATTATTTAAAAAAAAAAACACCCCACTGACATAGAGTCAGTTTTGTTTGACAGTGACCCTATCTATCATGCAGAATAGAACTGTCGCAAAGTTTTCAAGGTTGGCAATCTTTACAGAAGCAGACTGATATTTCTTTTTCCTGAAAAGTGGCCAGTGGGTTCAGTGTCAACTTTTGTTTGGCAGACAACAGCTATAACCATGGCACAAACAGAGCTCCTTTCTAGTCACAGGTACTAGAATTGAAAATTCTCATTTTCTTCCATACTGTTACCACTCCATCAGAATAAACTGAAACATCACGTTATACTTCTCTAAACAAAGTTAAATAAATAAATAAAATCTTAAGAACCTAAGGTGCACTACTAGCACAGTCCTGGAAGGTGCAATGCTATCCCAGAGATGGTGCCTCTCTGGGAGGTTCAAATCCATCAGCAGCTTCACAGGAGGAAAACGGGCAAGCTCCAGCCTCTGAAAACCCACTAGAGGGTCAGCTTTGACAACAATGTGAATTTTTATGTGCCAGAAACGATCATATCATGGCCACATTGAAAGGGAAATAAATGGAAAAAAATCACATTTGTATAAACATGTGCAAAAAATGTTCACCTACTCTCATCTGTAAGTGAGGAAGAGTCTACTTTGAACAGAAAAAAAAGGTGTTCATTAGATAAAATGGATCTCAATGACGGAAAAATATTGCAAAAGCACGGATTTCCAACAATGCAGTGGTGAAAAAGTTTTGCAGTATGTATAAAATGTCTTAAATAGAAGTGCTCTCTGATCCACAATCCTGTATAGTAAGTAATTTTTTACTGAGAAAATAAGACATAAAAGATTTCTACAGGATAGGAAAAAATGAGAACTATCTTAAACACTCAACAACAAATTTAACTGAATAAATGGCTGAAAATCCACAAAATATTTATTCACTAATGCAAATGAAATGCAACCATTATAGAAAACTAACGGCAAGGGGAAATACTATATTTTTCAGTTGAAAAGTTATAAAGCTGGGGTGCACAGGAATACGTACTTAATTGGCATAAGTAGTTTGCACTTAACTACTAACCTTAAGGTTGGCAGCTCAGAACTCACCCAGTACAGTAGTGTTACAGAAGTAAAAGGATCTGCTCTTGTCAAGGTGTCACAGCTAATAAAACCATATGGCATCAGTTCCACTCTATAATACATGGAGTTGTAATCAGTTTCAATTGATTTAATAGCTATTCAAATAGGCATATTTTTTTTATTTAAAAAAATGGGTTTATTTCCTTTTTTTAAAGAGGGGAACACTGGAAAAACCCCAATTTTATAAACATGTTTGGTGTGTAATAGGCTCAAAAACATATTTGAAGGTTATATGGCAGAATAAATCAGTAAAACCAACTGTAACTGAGTTAATTCTGATTTATGGAGATTCTCTAGTCAGTTTAAAAAGATTAAGATGCACCTGATCCAAGTCATGGCATATTAAATTGCTTATTATGCATGAGAAAGCTGGACAATGAATAAGAATCATAGAAGAACCAAGGCCTTTGAATTGTGGTGCTGTCAAAGAGTACTAAATATCCCACAGACTGCAAAATAAGTCTTGGTCTCCAAGGAACTGCAACTAAGTTGCTCCTTACAAGCAAGGACAGTCAAACTCCATCTGGGACTTTTGTCTTGGAAAAAGACATGCTGGGAAAGATGCAGGGTGAGAAAAAATAGAGGAAGACTCATAACAAGATGGACTGATAAGAGTGACTAACAAAAGGCTTGAGCATGGCAGCTCGTGAGGATGGTGCAAAATTTGACAAGGTTCTGATCTATAATTGTTCAGAATCGCTATGAGTAGTAGTAGCCAATGTGAGGGCACTTAACATGTGATTAAGTATTATAGCTTGATTGAGTGGCAGTTACTGCAGAGAAGTTCATTTTTAAAAAATATCTAGAATTGTGCGCTGAATTTAGTTAACTTTAGGTAGATTATTTTTAAAAAATAAATTTAAAAAAAAAAATCAGTCCACCTAGAGGTACTGTAGGAAAAAATCTACTCCCAATAAATCAGTCATTGAAAAACCTGTGACTTAGCTTACAAAAGTTCTAGCAATAGCAAAAAAAAAACCCCACACGCCAAAAACCCAACCTGAGAAAGCCAACTGACCTTTAAGTTTATCTGCAAAAATCTTATTTTAAAACTGAGGAATTATGATGTTAACTCATTTGAAAATCATAATTCATTATGTTAATATGTCACTTAATAGTCAAAATAAAATGTTCACATTTTTGCAAATGGTCTTTAATATCTAGAGTAATATGAATTAGTTGCATTTCTATATCTGCTTCTGAATTCAATCTGTTACTGAAATCATGCAGCCTCTAGAAAATGTCACAGTATACTACTTTTCACAATGATGAGAAGTACCTTCTTTTTCATCAATGAGATGAAGAGGAAATATACAAATAACCTCTTAGAATTAACATGAAATAATTTTAAGTTACATGATAGTTTTAGTAATTTTAAGTAATTTTAGGCTTCCCTGAAAGGGTTTCAGGAACCATCAGGGATCCTATACTATGCGCATGCATCATGAATCAAGGCATTACTATTTTTGGACAAAATACATATTTGCTTTAAAATACTCCAAGCAAAAACAAAATTTTTAAATGGTTGAGAACAGTCTCCACAGGAATGACAGAACGTTAATAACTTGAATTAGGAAGTAGGGTGCATGACATTCACATATCCACTTCATAAAGTGCTTTTCTATATTTCTAAAAATTCTCTACCTATCTTTTTCTACCTTTATTGTTGTTGCTGTGTACCTTCAAGTTAGAACTGGCTCATAACTAACCCTCTGGCAGATTTTCAGAAGCAGTAAATCGCACAGGACACTGCCCATCTTTCTCCAATGGAGCACCTGGTGGATCCAAACCGTGTGTCTTGGGGACTGCAGTACAGCTTACTAACAGGCCAGCAGAGGCCCTTTATCAGTCATTTAAAAATATCAAGCTTTTATTCATTTCTGTGATCCTTACTTCTTGCAACTTACTCGTTTCCTCCAAATCTATTTTTGGACCTAACTACTCAAAATGTTTAGTAGTTATTTCTATAAAAGTCCTTTAATTGTATAAGTTCCTGCATGTAAATGTCTCAAATAAACTTTAACTCTCCAGCAGTAGTTTAATCAGATAGGAGATTCCGCACTGAAGACTCTTGTCTTTCAGCACTTTGAAAATATTAACTGTACTATCCTTTGGAAACATTCTTCTAGGTGGTATAGCACTGGTCCGCCAATTTGCTGTACAGAAGTAACTCGTGGTTGCTGTGAAGCAGAACACTGTGACACTGATGTGTCAAATGTGAAAATGGTGTCCACCCATGGTGGACAGTGTTTGGTGGAGTTCCCCAATAAAACAAGCCTAGAAGTAGGAGTGCCATCCACTTCCGAAATAGCTTGCCTCTGGAAACCTTATGAATACAAGTGTTCAGGTCTTTCATTCATAGGGTCGCCATGAGTCGCCTAGACTCAACAGCATTTAACAACATAGTAACAACAAACAACTAACCTTTGGATGCCATTTAACAACAAAACAAACAACTATCCTTTGGCATCTGTGTAGCTTAAGAGTAATAGGTCTGTTATTTCTTAATCTTTTCTTTCTGTGAACATTTAATATTACTGCTCTGTAATATCAATTTAAGTCAGAGCTATAGTTATTTTTACTTATCTCATTTGATATTTAAAGTAAAATTTTGCTCTAGAGACTATTTTACTCCAACATAAGGAAATTCTCAGTCATTATCTCATCAAATATTGTTTCTCTGTCATTCATTCTACTCTTTGTCTGAAATTGCTATGCACAGGATTAGGTTACGCTTAGTAGAAACTGTTCTTATTTCTGCACTCTATTCTGGATTAATTCCTGAGTGTGGCATTACTATTCACTCATTCTTTTTTTCTACAATATAGTTTAAAAATAATTATTTTAACTACCACCACCACCACCCTTAAAAAAATCCAACAACAAAAAATTTCCAACTCTATTTCATCAAAGACAGTACCAATAAGACACAAAACTAACACTTTAAAAAAAAAAAGCAGTGATGGAAAAAAATCACATTGTTTAAGGGTAACGTTACACAGCTGATTACTTTAAGAGCTATCAATAAACCACACACATAAAAAAAGCTCAATTGGTAAAGTTAAGTGATAGGATAAAAACTTTCAAGGTATTTGGTTCCTGGATTTAGAGGTTTGGGGTCATGGTTTTATTAGACTTTTCAGTTACTGACATAGTGCTTCTGGTCTACCTTGTACAATCCAGCAAGCAATCATCCAAGCTACAACAAATGGTCTCTACCCATTTGAAACAACAAAAGGAGTCAGGAATAGAAGGTGTAGCTAAATGTCTCCATGACTAACTGCCTCCTTTGCTAGAGATCAAAAGAAACTACACGGTGCCCAGCTAGTATTAGTGAACATTTTTCTACAAGATTTTATAGAACAACCCTAAACAAAAGGGAAGAAATGTAGAACAGAACTTTAAAATCTTATGAGTTCTACACTTTCTTGAGTCATGGAGAGTAGATGAATATTTAAAAATACTATCCTAAACGAATGTAAATCTTAAAGCCAAAATTTCCCCTGAACTCTTCTATACTCCTTTGTTGTTTCTGTGTGTCACTTAGTCAGATCCCATCTATAGCTGACCTTCCAGAGGCAGGTTCAGGGGCAGTTAATCACACAGGAGAAGACTGCCCATCCTTCTCCAGCAAAGCAGCAGGGTGGATTTGAACCATGTGCCTTCATGATTGCAGTGCAGCTTCTTGCCACTAGGCTACCAGAGCTCCCTAGAACTCAATATTCAACTCATAAATGCTCTTAAGGCCTATTTGGAATCAAATTTGCCATACCAATTCAAAATAAACTAGAGGAGGGGATAGTAGTTAGATTATGTTGAGGAAGAATTTACAAAAGTAGAGTAAGAATTGGCTCCTTTACTTCCAGAACATGTTATTAAATGGTGCATGCAGAAACTGTTAAATTGGTCTATGTTTTGCTGACCATATTCTCTACAAAATAGACTATAAAGAAGGGGAAAAGGCATTGCGCCAATTAAGCATGACATGCAAAAGGTTGTAAAATGCAACATGGTGTCAGAAATGTAAACTCTGTATGCTAGAATTAATAAAATATACACTTCTCCATTCCAGGATTCTGAGAGCTTATTTTTAACTAATTTTTCTTATTCTATCACTTTATTTCTACAGAAGCTATTGTATCTTTTTTTCGCTACTGCATCTTTTATCTCATTAGTAATTACAATATTCTAATGCTTCTATTATATATTATCTTCTAATTCTTCATTCTGGCATGAATCCATGTCAATTTTGTTATCTTTAATATACTTTACCTTTTTCATGCCTAGAAGAGATAGGAAGGTGAGTGGGTATCAAAGATATTTTAAAGTCCTGGTTAAGCACATGCCATCTCACGCATTTTTTTTAATAGCTGTTATATATTAAGTGCATGTTTACGAAAAGTAAAAATGCAAACAGTGGTATCAAACTTTCACTTAAATCTTTTCAATCTGGGCATACCAGGTCTAACTGGGCTAAGATAGCTTTATTTTGATTTTTCAGGTGTGAAAAATCCTAGCAGAATTTGTCCTTCTCATTCAGCTCTGATGATTTAGTGGTAAGAAGCTGCACTGTCAACCCAAAATCAGGTATTCTAATTCACCAGCTTCTCGGTGGGCAATATCCTACCATATGACTGGCTGTTTCTGAAAACCCAATGGAGGGTCTGCAATGAGTTCCCAGCTCTACTATACATAATAACTGAAGTCACTGGCTAAAAAAGACATCATTTCCTACTATCAAATATTCCCAACATAAAAATTTCTTGGCTTTCACTATGAAAAGTATTATGTACTCCTCAGCATTTTTATCATTCTCATTAACTTTTACTTCCTCAAATTCTTTTTCTATTTCTTTGAAATTGGGACAAAATTCCAATTTAATAGTAATCTGAAGTGTAAGTAATCTCTGGGCTTTTGAGCTCCATTCCTGAGTCAATGTTTAAGTCTGTGAGAAAAGGTTCACATATTTCTATTTTAGTTAGCCTTTGCTGTTGTCATCATGTGCTGAGTTGGAACCAACTCATGGCTGACCCTTCATAGGGTTTTCAGAAGCTATAATACATCATGATAGCTGGTCAAGAGATGTGATTGTTAACAGCTTTAGTTTGCTTGGCTCCACAATCAACACTCTTGGTACCAACAGTGCAGGAAATCAAAAGACGAACTGCATTGAGAAAAGTCTGCTGTCAGAGACCTCTCCAAAGTACTGAAGGGCAAGGAAGTCATTCTGGAGTCCAAGGTGCACCTGATCCAGGTCATAGTCTTTGCAATTACTTGCTATGCAGCAGAAAGCTGGACAATATCTAGAGATGATAGGAAAATTGATGCCTTTGAGCTGTGGTGCTGGAGTATTGAATTTACCATGGACTGCTCAGAGAACAAATAGGTTCATCGTGGAGAGGGTTAGACCAAGCTGCTCCTTGGAGGCAATAATTCTGACAAATTTTGGGGTGGACAAACAGCACAAAAGAGGAAGACCCTTGATGAGATGGATTGACTCAGTGACTAGGGTAATGGAGGTATAGATCTGTCGGAGACAGGAAGATCAGCACAGGATTGGCAGGTTTTTAGGGCTGTTGTACACAGGGTCACTATGAGTCACAGGCACATAACAACCACAACAATAAACGTCACAGGAATGACTGTCCATTCATCTACAACAAAGCAACCGGTGAATTTAAACAGCATGCCTTTGTGTTTGCAGTCCAACTCCTGACCACCAGGCCATGAGAGCATCATTCCTAGTTAGCCTTTGCTGTTATGTTGCCATCAAGTTGGAACAGACCCAAAGCTTTATCAATGATTAAAAAGCTGCACATGTAACAAGTGAAAGTGGATGTGACACTGCCCATACAGGTTGTTTCAATCCAAAGTGAGGTCAAACTTACATAAAGCAGGGCTTCAAGCATGGCAGGCACCCTCCTCAAAGATGGAGGATGCTCATACTACACTGGGTATAGCTTTCCACAGTTCTGCCAATAATCCAATCTCACGTATCAGGCCTGAAAGAATTCACTATGTCTCTTCCAAGTCTTCTATTCTAGAGACTCAACTATAATTTTTCTCTTTCCAAGTACCACAAGGAATCATCCAAATTATAAAAATTCCACTCTTTTCTATTTTATTTCACTGGTCATGACAGAGCCAGTTGCATTCAAGAGCAAAACAGGAAATATTCATAAATCAGATATTTATAAGCTGAAGATTGCCTGGAAGGTATAACTCATCTTACTGTGTTTCTTTTCTTAACTGCATTTCAGTTATTATGGGGATTTTTTTTTTTTTTGTAATGGAGGGCTTTCAACATTGTGCCAATCTAATCTACCAGCGCCATTTTCCCAGCAGCATATACTCACTCTGGGTTTAGGTGTCACATTTTTCTAACTCTAATTCAATTTCAACCTTTTTCACCATGCTACTTGACAGACTACAATGAAGGATAAAGAAAATTTTTCAACACACTGGGAAATTTTAAAATCTGCCTGAAGAGCTTTACTGTATGTTTTATTGCAGTGGCACTAAACCAAAATATCTCCCAGATACACCTGTACTTCAACCTTTCTTGCCATCACTGAACAATTGAATACTTGAAATTCCACTTTATATTTTATTCATTTTTTTCTTTTTAATCTATTTTATTCAAACTGGTTTGATTTAATGATTTAGTTTTGCTACTATTTTGGAAATATCTCACTCTGCTGAAGCCCTCAGTACACTGTAACAACTTAATTTAAGGACTAATAATTCTGCAAAATCAGAAATATATCCAACAGAGATTTTTCTAAACATATAAAGAATTTCATAATTAACTTTATACAAACTTTTAAGAAACTAAAAAAAATTTCTAAACATTATTTTCTGTTGACTATACCATGGAGGGCTAGGAGGTTTGTCCTAGAGAGGGTGAAACTGGGCTGCTTCTTGGAGGCAAGGACTATGAAGCTTTACTTTGGGCATGTTGCAAGGTGGTGCCAGTCCTTAGATAGGGATGTCATCTTTGGGAGGGTGGAGGGACAGCACAGGAGAGGAAGACCCTCGATGAAGTGGATCGATACATGACTGGGGTAATGGGAGTAGGTGTGTCAGAGACAGTGAGGAGGCACAGGATAGAGCAGCATTTAGGGCTCTTGTACACAGGGTCACTATGAGTTCCAAATGACTTGATGGCACATAACAACACTTGCCATGCTACAATGAAAGATTCTAAAACTTCCTAGTCTCAAAACTCTTTATAATTTTATATATTATTAAGATTCCTAAAAAAGTTTTGTCCATATAGGCTTACTGATAATTCTTACTATTCACTACAGTTATGTTTTATAAAGCTGCCATGGACACAGATTTAGCAAATACTGAAACCAGTGCTCACTCATAAGAGAACTACTACAATTCCCCGGTCACAGTATTTTTTCTCCAATCATTCAATAGACAATACCTTGCTTTATGTATAAGACAGTAAATTTAGTTTCTGTTTAAAGACACTTAATATGTACTGTAGATTAATATTAAATTCTTACAACCAATCAAACAACAACTCATGTTTGAACACAGTTTATCTAAAACATGCTACTTTTTCCGTAAGGCATATCAAACCCTTCTCATACTCAGGACTACCACAACACAGCAGTTCAATACAACATCTTGGAATCATTTTAAACAGAAAAATCACCAGCAAAAATGACAAAATGTAAAACTAAACACTGTATATGAGAGTAAACAAGATAAGAAGCTGCACTGCTGTCCCAGAGGTGTGCGGTTCAAATCCACCAGATGTTCTGCTGGAGAAGGATAAACAATCTCCTCCTGTACCAGTCAGATCTGATTTGACGGTACACACACACACACACACACAAATAATAAAATTTAAAAAAAATCAAGAGTAAACAAGAATACAGAATATTGTTTCAGGCAATCACAGTGGAGAAAGTGCTTATCAAGGGTCTCAAATTTTTTTGTCCCTCTACACATGCAAGTAACTGGAGTTATAAATTTTAGTGAGTAGCAAACTCACAGTGTGAAATCTACAAATAATAAGGATTAACTTCCAATTATTTACACAAATTTTAACTGTTTATCGAATCACTTACATGTAAATATTTTATGAAGAACAATTTACAAAAAAAACAAAACACAAAACAAAACCCCAAGATACAAAGTTATGGTTTATGTTTTTCAAAACTTTTTAATGACTAAGTTTAAAAGAAGAAAGTCCAAGTTTCATATCTGCTCCTGCAGTCTAATTTTTCAATCCATGTTCTGGGGTGCAGTTCTTAAAAATTTCTAGTCCCCCAGAGAGGGCTGAAAAAAGGAAAAAATAATTCAACAGTCTTTTCAGCCAATTGTGAATATGTTTTGTTATTTGTTATTTCTCAAGTAGAAACTTCTTAAAAACTGCTATGTAAATTTGCAACCTTATCAATGAACTTTCTATATTCTATTATGGGTCTGTTTTGGACTTAAATAATTTGGATAAATAATTGAGGGGTAGATAGATGGTCATTTAAAAAACACTTGTTCATTGACTTATACAGATCTACTAAGTGCTCACATATTCCATTATAATATTGCAGTGTTTGCTTAAAATTTGGCTTTTCTAGTCATTACATTAGCCCCCTCTAGTCTCCAGCTACCTTAACTGTAGACATACAGCTGGCGTTGCAGATCATCAATAGCTGTAGGAGTAGGTTGAGAAAAGAGTGCTTCCCACACTGGGCAGCAAGATGAGAGAAATTGGAGCAAAATTTTGGTAAGAACAACACCCTGGTGGTGATAGTGGAGAAACGTGGCATTGCTGTGGAGAAACTGTGGCAAGGTACAACCAGAGCAGCCCTGAGATAAAGGCCACAGGTAAAGGTTTTGCTGTTCTTGCCAGATGACAAGACATTAACGTATTAAATGATGACAAGATGCTCTTATTAAAAGCTGACTTAGAAGCTTTGAGGCAAACATTGCTGGATGATTTGCTTTTGTGCCACTGAACTTAATCGGGACATTTACTAATTGAGGAATTATGCATTGCTGTTAATCCAGCTTGGGACTGCAGGGCTAAACCCTGTACTTACAGTGGGTGATATTCTTTGTCTCCTCTACTCTCCAACTTACTTCCCTAATAAACCCCAAATTTACTAACTACCACAACAGTGAGTAAAGTCTGTGAGTCAACAATATTGAATCCAGTGGTTGTGGAAATAGGTGCAAGAGCATGAGGAGTGACTTGTCTGAACAAGTAGCTGTTTGTTGCTATGGCTATTATTATTGAGGGGGACAGTTCCACTTTATGAAGCAGGGAAAAGTCAAATACCAGCAACTTTATAGCGCCTCCGCTCCTTTTACAAGTATTTTTTTAAATTCCCATTAGTGTCACTACTTATGAAAAATATGTAAGTACTGGGAAACTATCAAGTTCAACTTTCACATTTTCTCAACTTCAATTTTCACCCAAAAATATCTATCCTTTAAATAAGTCTCAACATCTAGTTGGTCAGTTGGTCCTCCAATTAAAATTACCACTCCACAAAATAGCATCTATCTGCTCTTTTAACTAACACAAGTGAACAATCGGAAAGGAAAAATTCTTTTTTCAAAGACAATTATCTTATTCTAGTTTGAAAAAGTGTGTATTAAAGCATGCTTCATGTTCAACTACAGAAAATATTAAAAGGACACACAGAGCAGGAAATGCAAATCAAAAACAAAATATCACTTCATACCCACCAGGATGGCTATAACAGAAACAATGGACAATAACATGTTTGATGGAGATAGATTAAAAAGTAGCCCTAAAAACTGTTCCTAAGAGAAAGGTGGACAATCTCATCCCACTAGAGGGTCAGTGATGGGTCATTCTGACTAGACAGTACACAACAACAAAAACTGCTGGTAGGAATATAAAATGCCAATAGTCAGTTTGGAAAATGGTTTCACAATTCCCCAAAAAGTTACCCTATGACCCAGCAATTCCTACTCCTAGGTATAATCAAGAAAAAAATAAAACATGGCTACTCAAAACACTGTACACAAAGGTTCACAGCAGCAGCATTTATAACTGTCAAAAAAAAAATCCAAATTATTATTAACTGCTAACTGGATAAAATGTGGCATACTCCATATTTTAATCATATAACAACTAATGCATGGCTTCTATTGTACTTGCCAAGCCATCCTCTCCATCCCATTTTTTGTAAGCACACTAGGCCAACTTATACAGCAACATGTAAAAACAATCAGCATTGATTAGGGAAGAGAGGGAGGAATATTGACAAGCAAATGGAAGAATCTGCCATTATCTGTGTTAGAAGACTTACTGAAATATCTTTATAAAGAATACTAATACATGCTACAATACAGATAAGCCTGTATAAAAAACATTATGGTAAAAAAAAAGCTAGGCACCAGAAGTCACATACTGTATGGTTCCACTTACAGAAAATATCTTAAAATGACAAATCCAGAGAGGATCAACAGCAGATTACTAATTTAGAGAGGACAACAGGAAGGAAAATGGGTAAATTACCTTTACTAAGTTGTTGTTAAGTGCCATCGAGTGTAGACAACTCATAGTGACCCTATGAACAAAAGACCTGAACACCTGTAAAACTTTCATCTTTTCTCCAAGTTCACAGACTTTCCGGAAGCAAGATGTTTTGGAAGTGGATGCCACTCCTGCTTCCAAGCTTGTTTTAATCGGAAGCTCCACCAAACACTGTCCACCATGGGTAACCATTATAGCATTTGACAGAGTCACAGTATTTAGAATCAGAGCAACCACAGTTACCTCTGTACAGCAAATAGACAGACCAGTGCTAACTGCTCAGAAGAATATTTGACCAAAAACAATCAAAACCAGGCCTGAGGGCCGCAGATTAAAATCACCCACCTTTGTCTTCATAGCATCAATATCTGTCCACTAGGCCAACAGAGCTCTCTCTATGTTGTTGTACTCTACCAAGTACAAAGTTTCTTTCTGGGGTTATGAAAATGTTCTACAATTAAATTTGATAGTGACAGAATATTGTGACTACACTAAATAAATATTACTGAATTTTCATATACTTTAAAGAATGAATGCCAGGGTATATGAATTCTACTTCAACAAGATCTTAAAAAAATTATATATATATACACACACACACACACACACACACAGAGCAATCAAGGGCCAATACTAGTAATTAATTTTAGGGATTCATCAAGGATATTTTTCAGTGAAACTGGAATTTTCAAAACTAAATACATGGTCATGAAGAATATCACAACTTTGGTTTCAATGCCTTGATTCATGCAAAAGACAAGAAACTACACTATCAATGTGAAGGCACGTGATTTGAATCCACCAGCTGCCATATGGGAGAAAAAGAAAGGTAAATTACCCATGTGATTTACCATCTCTAAAAACCCAATGGAGGGTCAACTCGAAGTCAGTTCCAAATCAATGGTACCTAACAACAAGAAGTTATCATAAAAATACTTCTGTTATCAAGGGACCTAAAGGCTTTATTTTGAGTACTATTGCACTAAGGCACAGCTTCAGAAGACTCAAATACAATTACAGGTTATCTAAAACTAATCTGAGACTCTAGGGCAATTCCAATTATTTAAACATTATCAACTTCCACCCCCCAAAATGAAAATATTTGAAGAGTGAACAGTGTTACATAAGCTAAGTTCATGTTATTATAGTTAAGAATTTACAATCACTGACTCAGTATGAAGTTGAAATACTAAACTCCATCAAAACCCAAATACAAACTAGAAAAATTAAAGTAACAAAGTTAAGGATGTGATGCACAGAAAAGTCTATAAAAGGTTTCTCAAAAAGTAACATTTTTAAGGTTGCAATGATATTTTTTTAAAGCTAGTAATTATTGCACAACATTCAGAGAATGGACTTCTGAAATTTCTACTCATATTATCAATAGAAACAAGGCTATCATATTAAGACATAATACTATATATATACTGTCAAAAATTTTAGGTCTGGAAATGACCCTAAATATAGTTCCTAGTTTCATGGTAGGGAAACTGAGGTCACAAAAGAACAAAAATGGCTTGGCTGGAAAAAAACATATAGCTAGCTAGTAGCCAAACAGTATATACACACACACACTCTCTCTCTCTCTCTCTCCCGGCTTAAAAAAAAAACACAAAACACCACACCAACAAAAAACCCCTCAGGACTGTCAAGTAACCATCGGGTTTCCAAAGCTATAGATTGTCCATCTTTGTCCCAGAATGACTAGGTTGAACTCAAAGTGTTGATCATTCCATTAGCAGCCCAACCTGTTACCCACTACATTAACCAGGGCTCCTTAAATCTAAAAAACAAAAATACCTCATTGTCATTAGAACTAACAGCTGATGCTCCAGTGATTTTTAAGGAAGCTGTTAAGTCACACAAGAGGATACTGTCCAACTTTGTTATGAGGAGTCAACAGTAATTTCAAAGGGACAGAGGTGCACTATCTTTGGGCTAAAAGTCCAACTCTCCACAAACACCACCACCAGAGCTCCCTAAAGCAGTAAACAAACCCAAACTCAAACCCAATGCCATCAGGTTAGAATCGGCTTAAAACTGACTCTCCAGCAGGTTTTCAGAGGCTATATAAACTAACTGCATGGGAATCAGCTTACTCGTATTTCTCCCTCAGACCAACTGGTGGATTTGAACCAGTAAACTTTAGGGTAACAACGTATGGACACACAAGCAGATATCCCTCAACAAAGTATATAAGTAGTCCTGAATTCAAATTATGCTTTCACTATGTCAACCTGATTCTCCAACCAATCAATTCATAAAACGTTTAACCGTTTAACCGACATCAAACTGAAACCAACCAAGGCAATTTATCTGCCAAATAAAATTTTGCTAACTTTATAATAGTATCAGAAAACAAATACAAAAGTGACACAGGAGAAAATGAAAACTAACATACAATATAGAAGTCAGTGCTCAAAAAATTACAAACATTTACTAGAGAACAACTTGGAAGATACTTTGATGTCAACTTTTACACAAACACTGGGAAATGTATCATTTTTAAAGACAACTGATAAACATCAAAAGCAAAAAGTTCCCGTTAACAAATCATTACATTTATCTGTAAAATAAAAGACACAATTTACTTTTCTAACAAATACTATGTCAAAATAAACATACCTGCAGGACTGTCAGCATTCTCTCCTGGGTGTAGCTGTATACCAGTAGAATCTATAGAATTTACTGTAACTGTCTGTAGATTTGGCAACTGACCAGTGCTTAGACTAACTGGAGTTGAAGTCAAAGCTCCACCTGCTGCAACTTGACCAAGAGTGAGAGTCTGAACAGGCGTCAAAGTTATCTGTTGGGCAGCAGTATTCTGTATTTGCAAATTCTGCAAGTTCTGGACCCCTTGTACTTGAAAAGTTTGCCAAGTTATTTGTCCAGAAGGGGTCACTGTCTGTGCCTGAATTAAAAAGGTTCCTGGATTCAGCTGCAACTGAAGATTTTGCAAAGCTTGTTGTGATATATTCTGACCACTGGCTTGCACACCATGGATTGTCTGTGGTGTAATACCTTGCACAATTTGAGCTTGACTGGTTGGCTGCTGAGACTCTTGAAGTTGTAGATGTTGTACAATAGGCTGTGCTGTAGAAACCTGAATATTCTGAGCCTGTGTCTCTTCAGAAACAGGCGACTGGATATAATTTCCCTGAAGATCTGAAGAATGTACTTGCCCACTAGAAGCGGTCAAGCTATTTGTGTTTTGTTGTAATATACCTGTACTATCTATAGTCACGGGCAATTGTGAAGATGATGATGTTGGCACAAATAAATCTGTATCAGTATTAGTTTCATTAATATCCGGAGAAACTCGCTCACCAGTCCTTTCTGAATTGTCGGAACTATCCATAGCTTGTCCTGTATTTATCAAGTGTCCATCGGCATTAATGCCTGCAGTCATTGTCTGAGAACTGCCAGAGAGTCCCAAAGAATCTAGATCGACACTATTGATTGGTACAAAGGTAATATTTCCTGGCAGACCAAGAGGCACATTAGCAACTACTTGAGTTTGGCCAGGAAAAGATGAACCACCAAGTGCAACTCCCTGAACTTGGACTTGACCAGTCTGTGGTATAAGATCCTGGATATTACTAGGAGGTGTTCCAGAGGCAAGTAAAGTTTGATTAGAGCCAGGAATGATCTGAATTTGACCACTTTCTTGATTTATAGCCCCGTTATCTGAAGAGCCTGTGAAACCAATCTGAACCTGCTGACCATCTGTTGACTGAATCTGTGGTATTACTTGATATTGAACACTGGACACTGTACCATTTGATGTCTCTGATCCTGGTGCAACAGAAAATATTTGTTGATTCTGCAAATTCTGAATAGGAAGAACATACTGCCCACTTGAAGTAGTAGCACTTGGAATCTGTACTAGATTACCAGCTTCATCTTTTATAGTTGTAGGCGTAGCTGACAAAACCTCCCATCGATTTGGCGCTCCTCCTAACTGTGCAGAAGCCAAATCACCTGTCTGGATGAAGAAAATAAAAAATGTTACATGATATTAATTGTATACTTAATCAAGCCTCAAAAAAAAGAATTCTCAAAAGTGATATAAATTCTACTACCTGAAAATGAAAATTATTTTAAATATACAATAAAACAGAAACAGCTATATATGACCTACCAAAATATCAATCAAGATATTCTTTGTTTCAAGTGTAGTCTCCTAATTTTTGATCTATAATCTTATAGACACCGACCTCTATAGTTGGGGAAGGAGAAAAGATTATAGACAGCTCACATTGAGAGAGCTCTAACAGCCCATGGGTAAGGAGCTATATGATCTGAATCCACCAGCTGTTCTTATGGGCAATCTCCTCTCATGTCATTTACAGTCTATGAAAACACACTGGAGGATCAGCTGTGAGTCAACTCTGATTCGACTGCACCAAACAATAACACAGATGTATATCTATATAATTGAGGGGTGGGGAGAGACTAGAAAAGACTAGAAACAGCTCAAACCAAACATACTTCAACTACCACAGAGTTCAAAAAGCATGAAACTCTAAATATCGGTAAAATAGGTGCATTATGTTTACATACAAAAGAAGTAATATTAGTACATTTTCTAACTTAGAAAAATAACAGTATTGTTTGTTGCTGTTTGTTATTCTTGTTATATTCCATGAACTCAGAACCAACCCATAGCTGGCTCTCCAGTGCGTTCTCCAGAGGCAGAAAATTGCACAACAGATTGTCCATCTTTCTCCCATGGAGCAACTGGTGGATTTAAAAATGCATGCCTTCAGGTCAGCAGCATAGCTTCTTACCATAAGGTCATCAGAGCTCTCTAGTATTGTTGCTACAAAATTTAAATCAAATCTTTAAAGCTACTCTTTTATAGTTTATATTAATATACTCTAAGCTCATGGCTAGGGTTATTCCATTAGCAGGCTATCAAGCCCTGCTAGAAAAAATGAGATCATAAAATATTTAATGAGGAAAGGTTTTTGCCCTCTGACCAGATGGCAAAGCAGCTCTATAGGAAAGATTTTTTCTAGAGACTGAAAACTGCAGATATAGATTGTGCCTTTATCTACTACTCTACTTTAAAATAGCAGCAGAATCCCAGGCATAATCATTTACATTCTGTAACCTGCTAGAATCTTAAGTATCATCTCCATATTTTATAGATTAGGCCAGACTAGAAAATATTAAGGTAGGAAAGAAAAAAAGCAATAAAACTCTATGTTTGTATAATTAAGGCAGCTTTGTTCTTCTTTCCTAAGGCAAGTAACACTACTCTAAAATGCAAACTTTACACATGTCGCCTTCCATGGTTGTTGAATACCATCTACTCAGAACTGACTCATAGCTGACCCTCCAGAGGGCTTTTAGGGGCTGTAAATCACATAGGTGGAGACTGTCCTTCCATCTTTCTCCTACAGAGCACCTAGTGGATTCAAACTGTGTACCTTTGAGTTGACAGCATAATTCCTTAGCATTAGCCATCAGCACTCCCTCCTGCTGTGATAGAAATTATAAATTTACACCTTAAAGCAATCCTTGAAATGTTGTCATCCTCATCTCACCAATAAGAAAATGCCTCAGGATCAGATTTAAAATTAGATCAAATCTGACTCCAGAACCAAGATATTTAATCACTCCATCACACTTGTCTTCTGCTAAAACAGCAGTAAATACACAGGGAATGACAAATATCTTCTTTGAAAAATGTACTGTGATAATAAAAACAATCCTTAACCTACCTTCCAACTAGGCCTTCCTGTGACTTTCGGTAACTTTTCATATTATTCAACTCAAAATTACTCATCGCTATGGTGTCAGAACCAACTCATATCTGACCCTCTTTCTCCTTGGGAGCCAGTGATGGATTCAAACTGTCAGAGGTGCCACCTTTGAGTTAGGAGCACAACTCCTTACAGACTATGCCACCAGAGTGCAACACTGTCGAGTGCTAAGACGTTCTCAACCTAGGGATTCATGGATGGGCCTCAAAGGATCTATGAAACATGAATCTCCTTAAAACAATTTTTTGAGGAAGCAACTCTGGGGGAGGAGATAACCACAGCCTAAAAAAAAGTTTAAGTATTGTTCTTCTCACAAACCATTCCACAGAATTTAATACATAAAGAAATAATTTTTCTAAGTTTCTCAAAGAAATTTATTTACATTTAGACCCTTTAGACACATTAAGGATTTATATGAATGAATGGATGAATGATTCAATTTAAACATAGGAACCTATCTACAAATATTTAAAAGGCCTATGTATGAATAAGCCCATGAGATACACTTATCTTCAAAGAGCTAAGGATCTAAGCTGATTTATACACTAACACAATGTGCAAGTGTTATTATCTTAGCCATTTGCACAAAGGAGATATGTTACATGTTAGAGTATACAGTAATAAATCTCAATATGGGAAGTTAGGAAACAAGAATATGGACAGACACATTAACAATATCACTTACACACACGCGCACGTGCGAAGAATAACATGAACTTTGGGATTCAATGGGATCCAGAAGAGACTCAAAAATCTTAGATGTCATGCGGAATTAGAATAGACATTTATATCAGGGCCTGTAAATGGTTTCAGGAGTTGGACTTTATCCTGCGGACAAGTGGTGCAATCAGATCTGTTTTATAAATAAAGATAAACTAAGACCCAGGAAGAGATACTGAAAGACAGACAGAAAATGCTAAAAACAAAGAAAATGTAGGATCCAATACAAAGGTTGAGGCCTGATTACAACTATAATATTCTAAATACAAGCAAAATAAGGCACTAAATCTTAAAGGCCTGTGATATACAACTTCTTTGTGGTACAAAAATCACAACCTTAAGTCATCTCTCCCAAAGTATAATAAAGATTCAAATTTCTTACTAGTCTCCTAGGATTTCAGCTAAAATAGACTTAAATTTATACACTAAACTTTATGCTAAAATATTTACTTAAGTATATATAAAAATAAATCTTTATCTTAACAAATGTTGTTAATTTTTTGAGACTTAACTAGAATTTTTTTGACCTGCCTCAGCTTATAAGAAATCAATCAATACACCACAACAAGATAAAGGTAAATAACCCAACTGAAAAATGGGCACCGGACATGAACAGACACTTCACCAAAGAAGACATTCAGATGGCCAACAAACACATTAAGAAATATCCAAAAGCCCTAGTTCTAAAAGAAATGCAAATCAAAACAACTATGAGATATCATTTCCCCCTAGTAAGAATAGCAAAATTTAACAGGACTGCAAACAACAAATGCTGGCGAGGTTGCAGAGAAACTGCAACCCATATTCCCTGTCGGTGGAAATGTAAAATGGTGCAACCACTATGAAAGGCAGTAAGGCACTTTCTCCAAAAGTTGCAAATAGAAATACCATCTGACCCAGCAATTCCACTACTGGGAATATACCCTAAAGAAACTATAACTGCTACACAAGCAGGTATCTGCACACCCATGCTTACTGTGGCTTTGTTCACAATAGTAAAGAGTTGGAAATAACCTAAGTGCCCATCAACAAACGAAAGGATAGAGAAGCTCTGGTATATTCACACAATGGAATATTATGCTGCATTGAACAACAAGAACTCATGAAATAGTATACAAAATGGGTGACCCTGGAGGACATTATGCTGAGTGAAATATCTCAGTCACAAAATGACAAATACTGCAGTGTCACTGTTGTAAAATGGGACTGACATCGGGGTTGAGGGAAGACTCAGAAAGAGGTGATAAATAATGTATTGAATGCATTGAAACACATGAGAGAGAGAACTGTTTAAAGGGATCTATGATTAGGTATTGTCATGACAGGAGTCCAGAATGAAGGCTGCACAGTGGAGTGGACTTGTGAGGAGGGACTGTGTAACAATGAAAGACTTTTTCTTTTACTTTTCAAAGAAAAGTGTAAACTGGGGGGGTGGGAGTGGGCAGGGAGAAAGTGCAACAATGAATGACTGGAAATCCAAAGTCTCTGTAAATCTTCATTCAAATGAATTTTTAAAAGGGAGGGGGAAAAAGGAGGTAAAAACCCAATCTATAAAGAACAGAGTATCTCATAAACAAAATGACAATCACTGTTACTTTTTCTTCACAAGAAAAAGGTCAAATCTGTGCCATCTCAAATTTTTGTTTCAAAACAGCATCAATAAAGGCAGTTTGTGATATATGCCTAATTTGTCAACCTCCAATACACATTTTTCTAGTCAAGAGTGCGTGAAAGCAGGTAAAACTACTCAAATGATACATTAAATGGTGCCCCAAAAGTTGTTCATTTCCACAGGTTAAAATATAGTACCATTTTCCCGAGCAATGAAACTTACTGAAGAAAAATCTCCAAACCTAGGAAAACTTTATAGTTTTATTTTTTTAAATAGACGTAAGGTAAAAAGTATTCTGTAAACTATGCATGAAGTGAGAGCTTGAAAGATAAGGTACAGATAATTCAAGATAAAATTTTTTAAAAAGAATCAGACAAGGAAGAATTCTCATTCTTAAAACTCAAAATTTTAAAAATTTCACTGTATTTTTTAAAAAGGAATGGGAAGAAAACGGAATAAAAGACCTGTTAAGACTTTCACTATTTAAGCTAAAACCATGAAGGGGAAAGCTGAGTATTGTTACACTAGAACTGTATGTGATTTTAAGGTAAGTCTCAATTTCTACATGGTAAAAATGAGAGGAAATAATACCTTGCAGGATCATAAAAAACCAAAGAAAATTTTATGAACTAGGAGACCACTATGCAATTCCAAAACCAAACTCACTGCAAATGAGTCCATTCTAAATCACAGCAAGCTAACTATCTATACAAGAGTAAAACTGTCCTACTGGGTTCCCAAACCTGCAAATCTTTATGGAAGCAGACTGCACACCTTTCTTGCCTGGTTGGGGTGGCTGATGAGTTCATTTAGCAAATAAGCATTTTAACTATTATGCCATGAGGGCTCCTTAAAAAAACCAAAAAAAAAAAAAGACTACATATGCTATACACCAAAATGTAGAGGAATATATTGGAAAAAATCTTTGAACAGTTAAAAAAAATACTTTGATACTTGGTTACTGGTAAGATTACAGAAAAAGATATTAAAATACATGAGCCAGGCAACAAATGGGATTAGGGGTTTTTTTTTTTGTTTCTAGAATGCTTTGTGCAACAAACTCAGAAACATAATTTTACAAAATAACCTTCTATTTAAGCCTCAGCACAAACTCACAGATAAAAAGATCTGTTAGGGTTTCTAAGTAACTCTAAGATCTACTTGACAATAAAATAGTGCCTAATACAGACCCAAGCATTACTGTAAAAAGTTGTCACTGAGGGGACCTCTGGTGGCCTAGTGGCAGGAAGCTGCACTGCAATTGCAGAGGCACGTGGTTCGAATCCACCAGGGACAGTCTCCTCCTATACCAGGCAGATCCAAAAAAATATAAAAAGTTGTCACTCAAACTCTTTATGAAAGTCTTCTAAAGTCTTTATCTAAATACAGTTTTGGTGGACTATTTGTAGGTAAGGAATTGAACTGTTAACCCAAAAGCAGACTGAATCCATCAGCTGCTCTGCAGGAGAAAAATGGGCAATCTCCTCCCATTCAATTGACAGTTTCTGCAAACCCACTAGAGGTTCAGCTACCAGGCTGTTTCATACTCAACAGCAATGAACATCACCTAAATGAACAACACCCATGAACAAGACACAATCTCAAGTAGCCCTGCATGATGTAAACAAAGACACACTACAGCAATCCACTAGGGAGGGAGCACTGGTAATGTCTGTATAGAGCTGCACCACTAACCCATAGGTATTACCTTCTCTGGAGGTTCAAATCCACCAGCTGCTATAAAATGAGCAATCTCCTTTCATGCAACTTATAGACTCCAAAAACCTGCTAGAAGGTCAGCTCTGAATTAATTCTACCTGAAAGCAATGCGTTTTGAGGGTTTTATAGCAGTTTATTATAAGGGCAGTCTTCAGACATAAAATAAAGAGGGCAGGAGTAGGAAGGAAAGAAAAGAAAGTTATCATTTCAGATAATACTTGCAGAAATGAAAAAGAAAAAGCTTATGTCACACAGTATATAGCATCTAGAAAGGATTATTAACTACTCAGTTCTCACAATGGCTCTTTGAAAGCCAGAAAGAGTCTAGAACGAAAACATCAAACAGTGTGAAGCACTCAAGGGGTTGTTATTTCCAACTTTCAAGAAATACTAAAAGACATTTCAAATAAAAACAGTCAATTAGTTAAAAAACATGACAACACGGGTTATATAGCCTAAGAAAAGCAAAAATGATCTTTTAGAAAATAGTTCTTCTTGTTTCAGCTCACTAACTTTTAGAGAGTAGATTAACTGAATGCTAAACTTAAGGTAATGACTTTCCTAATATTTATTTGTACATTTTTTTCACACTAAAATACAAATGGAATAAGCAAATAATACAGAAATGAATGCAAATGCAAACTAGACAGGTTAACATTTACATAAAAGCATTTTCTCTATATATTATCCAAATTAACAACTTTTACTTGTTTAATATAAATACACTATTTACTATGAAACCTTTTTTCAAAGTCCACACCCTAGGCCACTTTACAGGTAAGACTGCTTTGTGATTAGACTTGCTCAATATTATAACTGGGGTAATAACTGAACACTCTTGGGTCAGGATCCAAGATAAACCCCTATTAAAACAAATTACAAATTATAATCACAGCAAATGACCAGGACAGCTGACCAAAACTCTTTTAATCTAAACTGGCACAAAGGTGGATTCTACATATATATTAACACTTGATTTTAAACACCAATGCAATGTGGCATATTAGACTGGCTCCTCAAACAGAAAACAGGCATCATAGGAAAAAAGTGGTGAAATAAGAGTCAATAGGTACATCAAAATTGTACCAATGTTAACGTCCTAGTTTTTCCAAATCTACCATGGGAAACTCAGCAAAGAGTATACAGAAGTTTTTTCAGTACTCTGCCATTTCTCTATAAATCTGTACAATCACTGAAACATTTAAACTCTCTGAAACCCAGTAATTTGAATGAAAATAATCACACTTTCCAATGGAAAAAAAATACACCCACTAGCTCACCTAAATTTACTCATTTTGAGATACAGAGAGATGTGTGAAATTCATTCTTGCCCTAGAAAAAGAATTTTCCTGTTTGTTAAAGCAACATTCTTAAGCTAGCCCTACCAATTTTATTCAAAATGAAAAATTTTGTTAACAGGTTTGAACACTTAAAAAAAAAAAAATCCAAAAAAAAACCACAAAATTCCTCCTACTAATTCTAGTTCACGTTCATCTAGCAGGAAATGTGTGTCAACAAAGATCTGGTAGCCTAGAGGAGTTAGATCAGAGTTTGGGTATAAAGGTATGTATGCTCTAAAAGTCTGAAGCCTTCAGGTGGTTGAAGACATTATTTCATTCCCAGATCTGAAACTCACCAATGTTCATGCATTTATATATTATTCACTTACAACTTCCTCTTTCGAATCTTACCCTCCCCCACGCCTTCCTCCATCTGAGCTGGTAACTTGCCATATTTCAGCTTCAAGAAATTTTCTACTTCAAAATCTATGTAATTTGCTTTAACTTCTACTCATGTAAAAGTTTCCTAAGATAAACAATCCGCTCCAGCACTATGAGCCTGGAAGGATGGGTCATCAAAAAAGTTTATCAATCCACTGATTTTACTTAAAACATAAAACTCCCACAAATATAATTTTATGTGTTCACATTTTAACTTATTTAGAAGAGCACAATATATTTAAAAACTGACTTTCAATGCAATAAAATTCAGAACATTCCCCTATAACTGAGCCACTGAAAAAATCATGTCATGCCTTAACTTCAGTTTAACATTAGCTTAACTTGTAAAATATATCATTTGCTACAGAACATACCAAATATGAAACTTTTTTTACCTGCAATGACTATTCAAAGAATCACACAAACTCTTAAAATCTACTTTACAAAAAACTGAAAAATATTACAATTATATTCACATGTAAGGACTTCTACACACTGAAACAGAAAATTCTCAACTCAGTCCAAAAAACTTTTTCTAACTAAACTGTGGTAAAAAAACCCCTCATACCACATTGGTCTGTTCCTTTGCCTGTCCCATACACAACAAAACTAATACTAGCACATGTTATGAGGCTAGTAAGCCCAACAAAATGACAATCAAGCTTTGCCAACCAATTTCAACAACTATATGTTTCAGTGCTTCCAACGATATTCAGTATCAACAGCCAAAATTAACATCTAAGTAACTTTAACTGATTCCAACTCTTCTGTTTCACTTACAAAAAATCCGGCAACCTGCAAAAAGCAAAATTCAACTATGTCGGATGACCACTTAAAAAGCACTCACAAGTGCACACCCTACATACAAAAAGGGTAATTCAAAAAGAAAGCCTTCATACTAGCGCCCTTTCCATGTCTGACGAACTGAATCCGTTAAGATCTACTAACTTGTAGCTGAAAAATCTCCAGGCTCAAAACCACTAAAACTCGAAGACACAGCCCCCAGAAGTCGATACCATGGCCGACAGGCTGTGCCTGAGATTTTGCGGTTCAGCGAAGGAGTTTTCAGCACCACTATGAACTGTTCAAACATCCATCTTGGAGTCCGCTACCCCCAGCCTCTGAAGCTTCAGGTCGGAGTGAATCTGGAGCGAGGCGCCGCAGTGACAATTCAGAGGAAGCCTAGGCTGGTCGAGGCTCTCACTCGGCATGCAAAGGAGCAAGAATAGGCGGCCAGGCCCGCGCGGCGTCCGTTGCGGGGGAAGCGCGGGCGCCAGGAAGGCCTTTTGGGCGGGCGCGCCACAGGCCCGGATGGCGGGCGCGGG
>NW_006399751.1:44090733-44131446 GCF_000299155.1 Elephantulus edwardii | reverse complement strand
GGGAGGGGAGAGGCGAGGGGAGGAGAAAGCGGCGCGAGGGGGGAGCCCGGCCAGGGCTCAGCCGCTCCTCACCTGGGCCACCGCCGCCGCCACCGCGCCGTTTCCGTGCTGCTGCTGCTGCTGTTGCTGTTGTTGTTGCTGCTGCTGCTGCAGATACTCGCCGTGGCCGCCGCCGCCGCTGCCGCCGCCGCCACCGCTGTCCACGTCCAAGGCAGCCATTTCCTCTTGTTTCACGGGCTTTTCGGGAGCTGCAGGCACAGCGCGGGGGGAGGGGGAAGGAAGGGGGGTGGAGGAGAGGGAGGGGGCCCGCGGGCCGAGGCGAAATCACTTGGAAAGCCCTGCCCGAGTCCCCTGCTGCTGCCCCCGCCCGCCGCGGCTGTAACCCTCCTCCTCCTCTTTCCCTCCTCCTCCTCCTCCCCGCGCTGCCCCTGCCCCCTCTCCTCTCCTCCCCTTTCCCTTCGCGCCGCTCGCTCTCACTCGCGCTCGCTCCTCTCGCACCGTCAGTCACTCACACACGCCCGCCCGCCGCCCGCGCCTGCACACAGGGGGATGCGCTCCCGGCGGACTGGGCCGCCCGCCCCGGGGCCCGGCGGGGACACGGCATTGCTGGGGCTTGCGGGGTGGACGGTGGCTGGCGAGGAAGGGAGGGAGGCCAAGGGGATTGCGGCTCTCTGCCTCTCACAGACACTCGGTCGCACACAAGGAGCCGGAGGCAGCGGCGGCCCCAGGCTAGCTGTGGTCGGCGGCAGCGACAGCAGGAGCAGCAGCAGGAGGGGTTGCTCTCTCGGCTTTACGTACCGGTCATAGTGTGTTTAGGGCACCTCAGGCGGGGCTCCCCGCCGCCTTACACATGGTGAGGAGCGAAGGCGGCGGGAGAGGATGCGGGAAGCGGCGGCGGACACGGCCGGAGCGGTCCGGGGATTTTTTTTCCTATTTTGATTGACTGTGCGGGAAACACAAAAGGTGGAGCCTCCAGCCCAAAAGGGGGGAAGAGGGTGACAGCCCGCCCGGAAGTCCTGCCTCTCTTCTTCCCGCTCATTCGCCACCACACTCTGTGCCGGGTGTATTCATTGGTCCGGACGCTCGTCCGTCGTTCGGCCAGGCGGCGCGCTTCCTGTTTGCCCCGGGGGTGGAAGGGGAGAGACAATGAGCGGCCGAGGCGGCGTAGGTTCCCGGGAGCGGCTGCCGCTCGCCCGTTACCCCGCTGCGCCCGCCTCGCTCGCCGGCTGCTTCTGCCAGGCCCAAGGCGCAGGCCTCTCCCTCCTCGCAGGCGCTGGGGGACAGCCCCGCCAATCTTTGAGAGAGCTGAGCTGGGGAGGAAATCCGTCCCGGGTGTTGCTGGCTCCGCTTGATGCGTCCTCCATCCTGGCGGCAGCCGCGGCCAGATCTCCCCAAGGCCTGGCGCTTTCGGAACGGCCAGCCGCTTCCCAGCGCTGCCTAGAGGCCACCGGCGCTCAGCCTCGGGGCTGCTGCTGCGGCCGCTGCTGCTACTGAGCAAACCAGACCCGCCCCGCGAGCCCGGGGGGAGGGAGCTGGTATTGGGGGAGACACCCCCTCCGAGGCTGGAGGAGGATTTTCTCTCACTCACATTCAGTTCTAGGATTCACTGCCGGAGCCATTTCATTCCCATCCCCCTTAGTCGCTGCTTTCCATACCATCTCCCACTTTGATGTACCCTGACGCAGTAATTTACAACATAAATGTCAAGTCACCACACAGGTTAGGAAGAAAGCTTTAAATCTCGGGTGCAGTAGCACCAAAATAATGTATGTTTCACTTTATACTTAATGTTGTACAAATCACAGAGTCCAAAAATAAAATTTTTACTCTTAAAATAATTGTTGCACAAATATTGCTTGTTTTTAATTCTCTTGGTACAAGGTCATCTCTCTCCTGAAGAAGACTACCGACAATTGCCAGTATTTTAAAAATAGTAAAGATTAGTGATTTCCCTCCCCCCTTTAGAACATATTAGGAGACTTTTAAAGTCTCCTTTCCTTTATTAAGATACCAATTCGTCAGTAGCTGGAATACTTGATAATCTTGCTGTCCCAGGACAGACAAACTCTGCTCCACTTCCCGAAAGCTGTTACCTATTTATGTAATTGAAAAGGAGTTACTGTAGGGCAAGAGGTGGAAAGGCTGAAAGGGTATCCTTTTTATTAAAAATTTTACTTCAAATCAGTGTTACAATTACTGTGATCATTATGTGTCTGTGTGATAAATGAAGTTCTAAGGGATTGGGGAAGATGTCTGGGTTGTGAAGTCTAAGGACTTGAACTAGATTTTTGTGTGAACTTTATAAAAAGGTCTTATTCCACTGCTAGAAGAGACTATTTTCACATCATTTCTAAAGCACTTGGGAGCTGTGTACAAGTATAACGGAAAACATTATTTGGTTATTTGACAATTGTACAAAAGAAAATTTCCAGGAAATCGATCTAAACATAAACATACAAAAATGAGACTTGGAAAATCTGGGCCCAAAAGTCTTAGTAACAATTCTTAGGTCTCATTTCTAAATAGAGATACCACTGTAAAGTAGAATCATACAAATTATGTAATAAATAAGCAAGATTGTACACTTAAAATTGAAAAAAAAAAGCAAGCTGATTTGGGGAGAAAAAAGTAAAATTTTTTTAAAAGACAAAGGTGAATGGCTTGAAGAGACCATGAGTGAACATAACTAAATGGGGAAAGTGTTATGTGCCGCGGAACCTGAGCGGAACTAACTCATCAATGTGTCCCCTCCCCAGTGGGTTCTCAGAAACTATAAATTGCATGGGAGGAGAGTCCTATCTTTTGCCTGCCTTTGGCTTGCCAGTGCAACTCCTTACCTACTAGCCCATTAAAGCCTTCTAAGAATTCTTTCATTCATCCTCACAGCATTGTTGTTATTGTGTACCATTGAGTCTTAACAGACTCATAGGTGACCCTTCTCCAGGGTTATCAGACTGTAAATTACAAGAGAGTAGATTGCCTATCCTACCTCGGAGCAGCTGGTGGATTAGAACCAGGTATCTTTGAGTTGGCAGTGCAATTTCTTTCCACTAAGTTGCTATGTGGGAGAAAGATTGGCAATCTCATCTTGTGTAATTACTGCATCTAAAAAAATCCATTGGAGGGTTAGCTATGGATCAGTTCCAACTCGATGGTACTCAGCAACAATAAGAAGCCACCAAAGCTCCCTCATAGCATTATGAGATTAGTATTATAGATATTTTCTTTTTCACATGAGTAAATGGAAACTCTAACATGTTTGGTGTCACTTTCAACTAAGTGGCTGAGTCTGGGTAAAAATCCATTCATCAATCTCACCAACCTATTAAATGATTAGCTTACTATATTCATCTACCTGTTATGTGAAAACACAAGAAAACAAGTATATATTAATAGGGAGATTACTTTTTAAAGATTTTTTTTTAGAATTTGAGCTCAACTGTTGTGTATTTTGAAAGATCTGATACTCAACACATTCTAGGTATTTAATTAGAATTAATCAGGTTAATAAGACAGTTATGAGAAAATGAATGATGACTAAAAATACCAATAAATAGTGTGTGATAATTTTTTTTTTTTACTTTATTACCATTCTCTTTCAAGATCACCTTCCCAAAGTGATTGAGACCTCATTTTCATTCAAGTCTTATACTAACAATATTATGATGGTACAAAAGGATTAGTGTTCTTATAATTCATAAAATCCAGGACATTGTCATTCCTTAGTATCCTAAAAAGTCTAATTATTCACAATATTTCTGAAGTCATCTTTATGTCTGTCCAGGAAGCTTTGTCCACTAGCTTTGGATTTCTGCATTATTGTCATTTTCCTGAGAAAAATCTGGCTTTATGCATTTACACCTTGTCAATAATCTCTTTGTAGAATATCAAATGCTAGAGTTTTGTTAATAATCTTTCATAGAATAATGTAGAATGCAAAAATTTGTCTTGATATCAAATTAATAAACAGAACACAGCTTAGGAGCTTTAATAAAAAATAAGTAAATAGCATGATGTTGCATAAGTGTAGTTTCCCTAGATGACAAGAGAAACCTTCAGCATCAACAATATATTAATGTTTTATTTGAAATTAAATCTCTATTGTAAAATGGATTTTTCCTTTCCTTTAATCTTTATGAACTAGACATACATATCAACTCTTCCCCAAAGAGCCAATCATATCCTACTCAAAGTAAGATGAAGAGGCAATAAGAATGAAGTGGTAAGGAGAAGATTGGATAGAATGGAAGAGATATTGAAAGCCAAATTTAACTGCCTTAGAGGCATAGAATTTTTCCAGTTCTCGCTAAAATTGCTGGTATACTGTGCCTCACTATCACCCCAAGAAGTTTTTTTTAAAAAAGATACAATTATATATAATGTATACGTGTGTGTGTGTGTGTGTGTGTGTGTGTATAAGATATTAAAAAACCTGAAGGTCATTGTCATTGAGTTGGAACCTGCTCATAGCTAACCTGCCAGGGGAGTTTTGGAGGCTGTAAACCACACATGGGGAGACTGCCCATATTTTCTAATTCAAACCGGAAAAGGAGCAAGACCCATGTGGAGATGGCCATAACTGACTTTTAGCAACTTCACAAAAGGGAACTGTCCCCATCAACAATATCAGCAACATAAAATCCAGTCCCATGAGTTCAGACATGTCCCACACACTCACATATCTTTCTAATCATCCCAACATCAATCTTATGGCTTTGTTGCTGTCATGCCAGAACTGACCCATAGCTGACCTTCCAATGAGTTTCCAGAGGCAGTTAATCACACGGGAGTAGACTACCCATTCTTCTCCTCCCATGGAGCAGCTGGTAGATTTGAACCGTGTGCTTTCAGGATTTCAGTGCAGCATCTTAACAGTAGGCCACCAGAGATTCTTTACTGAGTCCAAAAATCCAATGTGATGGCTACACAGAACCATACCGGGGAAGTCAAAGGTTATCCAAGTTTGTAGCAGAATCCAGTCAGGACAGCTTTTGAAATGTGCTTGCAGGCACCTCAGCCATAAGCTTTAGGCCACTGTTAAAAAGTTCTCAGTCCTGTCATTTGTGGCTCTCTTTCAACCCTTCCCCAGGTCCTCCAATAAACTTGGTCAAAGGCTCTTAGCTCTGGTTCTATGGGAGGAAGAAAGGAGGTAGCAGACTCAAGGTCAGCTGTGATGTCACATCACTGGTCCTTTACTCCAGCCACTGCTGCTGCTGCTGCTGCTGTAAATATAATTGGCAAAAGAATCTCTGGTTACAAAGGGCATGTACTGCATTCATAGTTCTCATTTGCTGGTGTTAAGACTTTTCATTACTGCTGCTGGATCTGTTGAATTTAATGGCAAGACTAGCCAATCCCGTTGTGTATTGGTGAGACTTGTGGCAATATTAACCAGTCTCCTTGTGGATAGGTGAATATACCCTGTACACATATTCCTGCCAATCCACATGGCAAAGTGGTGGTTATTAAATGCCATAAAGTCAAGGACTAATAGCAAACCTATGAGCAAAAGACCTGAACCCTGTAGTTTATCTATCACCATTTCTCTTAAGTTCATAGAGTTTTCAGAGGCATACTGTTTAGGAGGTGGATGCTACTCCTGCTTCCAAACCTGTCTTAATCTGAGAGCTCCACTAAACACTGTCCAATATGGGTAACCATTATGGCATTTGACACATCAGTGTCAGTGTTCTGCATCATAGAAATTCTTAGTTACCTCTGTATAGCAAATTGACGGACAAGTGCTGTACTGCTTAAAAGAATGAACATTAAAAGAATGTTCATCCCAACACAACAACTGGAGTCTGGAGGGCTGCACCTTGTGACAAGAAAGCCCACTTTGCAGAATTCAGCTGCTTCACACATCAGCCTCCAAACTGGAGACCAACTGCCTTTTAAATAAAAGGGCCTCCACCAGGTCCTGATTGACTCTAAATGAGAGGCTTCCAGCCACGGCTCATTGTTAGCTAAATTCAATCAGCTTACGCACAATTATGAATGGAACAAAAAGCAACCAAACAGTCCACACCTGAGCCTCAACCAAAACAAGAGAACCTACCTTGCAGAATCCAATTGCTTCACATGTCAGCCTCCAAATTGGAGACCAACCACCTTTTAAATGCAAGGCCCTCCACCCGGTCCTAATTGAGTCTAAATGAGAGGCTTCTTGCCCACAGCTCACTGTTAGCTAAATCCATCAAATCTAATTGCAAACTAAATAAAAAACAACCAGTCCACACTTGAACCTCAATCAAAACAAAAGAACTCACCTTGCAGAATCCAACCACTTCACACATCAGCCTCCAAACTGGAGACCAAAAGTCAGTGGTTAGGGAAGAAGTTTTGAGCAGTAAGTCCTTAACACAGGGATGTTATGCTTCTGGAAGGCAGTTAGCCTCATTATTAATTATTGTAGCTCCATTGTCTAGAACAATACCCAGCAAATGGTCTTTGCTGAAACAATGAAGAAACAACCACTTAGAAGTGCAGTATCTACGGTGCTGGCTGAAAATCGCCTGTGACTTCATCCATAGCCACTGGTGAGAGTCAGCGCCCAGAGCCATCAGGGGCTTTAAGCTCATTGCCCACTGCTGTGGTGTGGACAGCTGAAACTCAGGCCATGACAGGCACCTGGGGGGGGGGAAAAAACCCAGACTCTACTTCATGCTCTGCTGGAGAAGGAGGGGCAGTCTCCTGTACCAGTCAGATCCAATTTGACGGTACACACACACACACACACACACACACACACTTTTTCTTCTTCTTTTTAAAAAAAAGACTACTTCAGCCGTCGCAGCCCTCTGCCCGGGGCGGGCTGCCCTCGGCCCCCGGCTTGGGGTGAGCCATCGTGGCCCTCTGCCCGGGGCCGGCTGCCCTCGGCTCCCGGCTCGGGGCGAGCTGCCCTCGGCCCTCTGCCTGGGGCGAGCCATCGTGGCCTTCTGCCCGGGGCGGGCTGCGCTTGGCCCCCGGCTCGGGGTGAACCGTCGCGGCCCTCAGGAGCAAGAAGGCAAGCAGCTGTAACCCAAGACCACCAGTAAGGTGATAAAGCATCCTCCTTTCCCCCCTTTATATCTACGCCCCTGTTCAGCATGAAGAAGCCAGAGAGTCGGCATCCAATTCCCAAATCAATAAGACAGTTGGCTTAATTACTATTGGAAAATGCTTGTCATTCCTCTGTAGCATCTGGTCCCCACTGGACCCTCATCATTTCCTTCACCTGCTCCCCCCACCGACCAAACTGTGCAGCTCTGCAACTGCATCCTGGCCGATCCTCACCCTTCTGCCCCCAACCCTCACCTCCTTGTACCCCCAATATGTTTTTCCCAATAAAAAAAATTTAAAAAAAAATAAAATTATAAGCATAAAAAAAAGAAGTGCAGTATCTAGTAAAATTGCAGATGCACATACTCAGTTATCCATAGTAGTAGAATAATGGGAGATGAAGTTTCAAATTTCAAGCCTCCAAGGAGATCCTTCATTTCACCCTCTCCAAGACAGACCTATTTGGGTTTTTTTGGCAGTCCATCATATGTTCAAAACTTCTCCAGCACCACAACTCAAAGGCATCAATTCTTCTGTCAACCTTAGTCATTTTCCAGCTCTCTGATGCATAGCAAGTAATTGCAAGGCTTACTTGCCTGAATTAAGCACACCTGGGTCTCTAGACTGATATCATTGTTTTTCAGCAGGTTTTTGGGAAGCTATACATCACACAGGAGATTGCCCTTCTTTCTCCCATGGAGACACTATTGGATTCGAATTGCCAGAGAGGCACCAATGTCAGCATAACAGCACCATCTCGCTACAAACTGCACCACCAGAGCTAGGCATGCTTGTTTAAGGGTAACTTGGTGCTTTGTATCAACAATTTGCATATGAGTTGACTGATAAACTGTTTCACAGTTGATCCCTAATCTTGTCTGACTACTGATACTGAGCTTCTCCACTATCTCTTTATCTCAGATGTAGTCAATTTGATTTCTGTGCATTCTATCAGGTGAGGTCCATGTGTATAGCCACCATTTATGTTTTCTAAAAAGAGAACATTTACAATGAATAAATCATTAATTATACCAAAAATTATACCTCTCAAATATATACTTCGTTTATAGCTGTTAGCATTACACCCTGATTAAAATCACTAGCGTTTTGAATACAAGTATGATGGTTTACTCCTCCATGGTTCTCAAGCAGCGATTCTAAAGGAAGGAAGAGGTGTAGTTTAAAAACAAAACATCTCTTCCTTTCCCCACAAGGCCTTCTCTTTTAAAGTTTTGACTTTTCATTTAATCAATTTCAAATATTAAAGGGAAAGATGATATTTTTATACTTTCTCCAAAATAGACAAGTTGTTTAAAAAAAGAGAAGTCAAAACCTACTCCTATAGTATTGGGCAATAGGAGACAACCGACAAATATATAAAGAGCTTTTCATTGGTTCTGGAGCTATAAATTAGGACACTTTTAGAAGGTAAAGTTTTGAGTTGTCATATTAACAGAAAAACTGTTAATAATAGGACCTGCTGATTATAAAGCAGCTACAAAACTAGGATTTAGATGCTGAACAATAACCAGAAACCAGAAAGAAATCTTTAAATGCTTTTGTTGTATAATATTTGATGATGTAAGAATACATGCAATGTAAATGATAAAGCTTGATGACAACAGTGATCACATCACTAGATTTATGGGATTTCTAATATTGACAGACCAGCCATAATTT
The DNA here is from genome assembly GCF_000299155.1 of Elephantulus edwardii. Taxonomy (NCBI): domain Eukaryota; kingdom Metazoa; phylum Chordata; class Mammalia; order Macroscelidea; family Macroscelididae; genus Elephantulus; species Elephantulus edwardii. Next base: position 44,122,725 of record NW_006399751.1, on the reverse strand, counting down.
AAAGATTTTATCATTCTTTTTCGTTTCATTTATTTTATTTCCAATTTTAATTCTTTCACATTTCCAAAAATCCAAATCCACGGCCATCCAGTCAATTTTGGTTCGCGGCAATCAATTCACGACAACGTTTTTGAAGCTGTCAACCTTAATGAGATAAACTAATTTTTATCCCATATGTCACATTGTGAGTAAAAATTACTGACTGTAGTGCTAGCCTAAACAATGGCTTTTTTTAGCCATTACAAGTTAGCCTTCTCTGGTCTAAGCTACCATAGCTGTAGACATATGATATTGCAAATCAGCATGGTCTTGAAAATCATCAATACCTGTGGGACTAGAGTGCTTCCTACACTGAGGAGCAAGACTCGAGGTGAACTAGACTTGCAGCAGGCAGAGACCCTGATGGTGAGATCCTGGTGATGGTGGTAGAGAGCCTGTGGAATTTCTGTGGAGAAACTGCAGCAAAGTATTACCTGGAGGCTTCTTGCATTTGTGCTGGCCACAGTTAAAAGTTTTGCTGTTTTTGCTGGATGCTTGAGATTTTATCATTCTTGAACAAGGATGTCAATAAAAAGACTAAGATGGTCTGATCCAAACCATGGTATTTTCAATTGCTTCCTATGTATCTGAAAGATGGATAATGATAAGGATGGAAGAAGAAATGATGATTTTGAATTATGGTTCTGGAAGAGTATTGACCATACCAGACACTGCCAAAAAGAGGTTGTGACACCAGGGATATCATTGCTGATATCAGTAGAATCTTGGCTAAAAGCAGAGAATACCAGAAAGATGTCTATTTGTGTTTGATGGACTATGCAAAGGTATTTGACTGTGTGGATCATAACAAATTATGGATAACACTGACAAACATGAGAATCCAAGAACACTTAATTGAGCTCGTGTGAAACCTATACTTAGACCAAGAAGCTGTTGTCTAGATAGAGCAAGGGTACAATGAATGGGTTTTGTTTGTTTGTGTTTGCTTTTTTTCTTTTTTTGTTGTATGCCATCGGATTGGATCCGACTAGCATAGGAGAGGATTGCCCCTCCTCCAAAGGAGCATCTAGTAGATTTGAACCACACACCTTTGTGATTACAGCACAGCTTCTTGTCACTAGGCCACCAGAGCTCCCAATTGTATGGTTTAAAAACAAGAAAGGTGTGTGTCAGGATTGTATCCTTTCTCCATACCTATTAAATCTGTTTGCTGAGCAAATAATTCTAGAAGCTGGACTTTATCATGAAGTGGCATCAGAATTGGAAGAAGACTCTTTAATAACTTGTATTGTGTATGCAACACACAGCCTTGCTTGCGTCTCTGTAACACTTGAGATGATTTTGAAATGGAATCAACTCAACAGCAGTGGGATTAGTTTTTATTCATTATCCTTGACAGAAATTTTGCTCTGTGTTAATATATTTAAGTGAATTTTTAGTTTGGAATTTTTTTAAAAAATAGGGTTTTTTTAAAACATTTTAGTTGATATCCCCATCTTACTCACAGCATTTGAACTATTTTAGGTTCAAGAGGCCCTGGCACTAGGGGCATCATTGCCAATGTCAGATGATTCCTGGCTGAAGGCAGAGAGTACCAGAAGAATGTCTGAGGTTCATTGACAACGCAAAGGCATTTGATTGTGTGGATCACAACAAATTGTGGCTAACATTGAGAGGAATGAGAATCCCAGAGCACCTACTTGCGCTTATGAGAAACTGTACTTGGACCAGGAGGCAGTTGTCAGAACAGAGCAAGGAAACACTGTGTGGTTAAAAATCAGGAAGGGAGTGTGTCAGGGATGCATCACATTTCCATACCTCCTCAATCTGTATGCAGAACAGATCATCCGGCAGGCTGGTTTTTATGAGGAGGAATGTGGCATCAGAATTGGAGGAAGATTCATCTTGTGTTATGCAGATGATAAAACCTTGTTTGCTGAAACTGAGGAGGTCTTGAAGCATCTGCTGCAGAAAGTCAAGGACTGCAGTCTTCAATATGGATTGAAGCTTAACATCAAGAAAACAAAGATTCTCACCACTGGGCCAATGGTAGCACCATGATAGATGGAAAAGAGATTGATATTGTCAACAATTTCAATTTACTTGGGTCCATAATTAACACTCTTGGCACCAGAAGCCAAGAAATCAAAAGACTAAATTGATTAGGAAAATCTGCTGTCAGGGACCTCTCCAGAGTGCTGAAGTGCAAAGATGTCAGTCTAGAGACTAAGGTGTGCCATGGTCCTGGCCATGGTCTTCATAATTACTTCCTATGAATCAGAGAGCTAGAGAATGAATAAGCATGGCAAAAAGAATGTCTGAGTGTGGTGCTGGAGAAGAGTGTTGAGTGGACTGCCAAGAGAATGAACAAGTCTATCCTGGAAAGGAGGAAGCCAAGTTGCTCTCTAAAGGCAAAGATTTTGAAGCTCCATTTCACCTATTTTGATCATGTTACTAGGAGGGACCAGTCCTTAGAGAAGTATACTGGAAAGATAGAAGGACAGCACAGGAGAGGAAGACACAGGATGAGATGGATTGGCACAGTGACTGAGGCAATAAATGCTAGTGAGATTGGCCAGGATGGGACAAAGTTTGAAGCTATCATATGGTCAGTCTGAGTCGCAGGCCACTAGATAGTATGTAACAACAGCAAAAACTGTTGAGTCTGATCTAACTTGACCCTCCTTCAGGTTTTCAGATGCCATAAATAGCATGGGAGGAGAATGCCCATCTTTCTCCCATAAAGCAGCTAGTGGATTTGAACCACATGCCTTTAGGTTGACAGCACAACTCCTTATCACTAAGCCACCAGAGCTCCCTAATTGTAGTATGCCTTTTTATACATCAATGAATGTTTTCTTTTATTACTCTGTTTTGAACATTCTGATTTCATATTCCAAAACTCAAACCAGTTGCTATTTAATCAATTCTGACTCATAGTGGCCCTTTAGGGCAGAGAAGAACTGTCCCGAAGGTTTCCAAACTGTAATCCTTATGGAAGCAGACTGCCACATCTTTTCCCCACGAAGTAGCTATTTTGATGCTTATTTAAGATACTTATCAAATATCAACCTTTCGCTTAGCAGCTGAATGCGAACACTGTGTTACCCAGAGTCCTTTGATTTCACTTGACTCTGAGATAATCTATTTCATATTTCCCTTATACGGAATTGAATAAGCCACTCATCTACTTACTTTCCTGTCTACTCAAGTCATTTCATTCCTTCTTTGTAACGACAGTCCCTCCCTCTAGTTTTGTATAACAAGCTTACTGCATGTTCCTTCTTCTGAGTCATTGACATATAAAATTGGTCCTAATATTGATTCCTGGAGCTTTGTAATCCATCCATTCCAAACTGTTTTATACTTTGATATCAATGTCAATGTTTAATCTACTCAGTCAGGCAAATGCCTCGTAAGCAAGGCAAGCACTAACTTACTTTCAATTTCACATGTTCACTGCAGATTAGTAAGGGAGCACAAGGGTTTACCTCACCTATTGTCAGTCCCTGTCAGGGATTGTCCATTTGAAAAGAGGCTTTGGTTCTATAGGAAGGTACTGTGGGGTTAGGAGAGAAGTAGATGCCAGCCTACTTAGAAGTGGAAACTTTGAAATTAAAAAAATGTGAAATTGTTCTCTACGTATTAAGAAGTTGTTATTGTTAGATGCCATCAAGTCGAGTGACCTTATGAATGACAGATCTGAACCCTGTCCTGCCCTGTGCCATCTCATCATCTCTGACACACATAAGCCCATTGCTGTGGTCACTGTCAATCCCTCTCACTGAGGGTCTTCCTCTATTTCATCTACCCTCCACCTTTCCAAACATGATGTCCCTCTTCAAGGAACAACCTCTCCTAGCAACGTACTTCAAAGTATGTGAGATGAAATTCACCATCCTTGCCTACAAGGAGCACTCTGGCTGCATCTTCTCCAAAATGTTCTTTTGGCATACTCAGTACTTTTGGAATATACAGTACTCTTCTCCAACACCACAGCTCAAAGGCATCAATTCTTTTGTCGTCCTTACTCATTTCTCAGCTCTCAAAAGCATAGCAAAAGAACTGAAAAGACCATGACCTAAATCAGGCACACTGTAGTCCTCAAATTGGCATCATTACTGACTGCAGATTTTCCAGTGCAATGTATCTCCTGTTAGGAAGTAGCACAAGTAAATCCATGCTTACCTGGTTTATTGGGTAATCCAACACTGAATTTGCTAAAGAAGTTCTTCTCTTAGCTCTTTAGTTCTTTTCATGGTACTTTATCCCAAAGTCCAAAAAGTTAGCTCACATCTTCTCTCATTTGATATTTATAATTAAGCACAGGTGTTATTTCTTTGAGATTTGGCAGCCTAGAGGGTAAAGGCTTTCACTGTCAACCCAAATTCAGATGGTTCATCTGCTCAACGGGAAAAAAGAGGAGAAATCTCAATCTGTATGATTTATGCCCCTGAAAATCCTGGAGCAGTAGTGTCAGCTAGGAATAGATTCTAGCCCTATGGCAATCAATTTAAGAGGTTTTGGGTGTTTTTTTTTCCCCCTGGAAGTTTTCATAGGCCTGTTTCAGAAGTGGACAACTAAATCCTGCTTCCTAGTCTATCTTAATCAAACCTGCTGGAGGGTCAGCTATGACTCAATTCCAACTCAATGGCAATGAGTGAGTTTGAGTATATATCTGTAATTCTAACTCAATCTCCTCTAAATTTAGGCTAACTAGCTGGCCCAGTTTGCTTGAGATTGTTCTAGTTTTAGTTTTACAAGTTTTATGACCCAAGAGATCCTTCAGTATCAGATCAAAAAAGGATAGTTGGTTAGTCTAACTAACTTAGACTACATTGTTAACAATTTTTATTACCATGTTTGTTGCTATTATGTACCATAGAGTTAGAATATACTCATAGCTGACCTTTCAGTGAGTTTTCAGAGGCAATGTATCACACAGGAAGAGACAGCTCATCTTTTTCCTGAAGAGCAACAGGTGTATTTGAGCCAGTTCTTTTGGCATTGCCGTACAACTCCTTACCACTAAGCTACCAGACCTCCACTTCTGTTAAAACTAAGAAATAAGCATCAGCATATTACTACTAACAAAACTTGAGATTTATTTGGGTTTTATTAGTTTTATCAGATTCTCAACTACTAGCTTGTTGTAATAATATCTGCTCTAATATCTGTTTCAGGATCTAATTCAGGACACCATATTGTGTTTGCTTACATATCCTATATCTTCTGGTCTGTGACAGCTTCTCAGACTTTCCTTATTTATCATTATATTGACTTTTTAAAATGTTATTTAAATTTATTATTAATTTCAGTAAAAATTTACAGAGACTTTGGATTTCCATTCATTCATTGTTGCATTTTTCTCCCCTCCTAAACCTTCCCCCTAGCACAGGACCCTCTTGGAAAAGTAAAAGAAAAAATCTTTCATTGTTTTACAAATCCTCCCCCAGGTCCACTCCACCATGTAGCCTTTGCTCTAGATTCCTGTCATGACAAAAATACCTAATCACATATCCCTTTTAAACAGTTTTCTCCCTCATCTGTTTCAATGCAGTATACATTATTGAACCCATCTTTCTCAGTCTCTCCCCAACCCCAAGATCAGTCCTGTTTTACAACAGTGGCACCATGCAGTATTTGTCCTTTTGTGACAGATATATTTCACTCAGCATAATGTCCTCGAGGGTCACCCATTTTGAATAATATTGCATGAGTTCCTTGTTTTTCAATGCAGCATAGTATTCCATTGTGTGAATATACCACAGCTTCTCTATCCATTCGTTTGTTGATGGGTATATTGACTTTGTATAAAAAGATCAAGCATGCTGCAGGACTTCCCCCAATTTGGGGCTTGTCTGATGTTTTTTTCTAATGATTACACTGGGAGTTTTGAATGTTGGGACCATAATGGATTTTTTGAGCTCTGTAAATATCAGTGTTTTTTTTATAGCCACATTAACCATTGTGCTTTTAAATACCATAAAACTACTGTTTACATTTAAAAAGGATTTTACTCTTAGTCCAGGATCATACCAAACATCAGAGCAAACTATTTCATTCTAGATAAAGTTCTCACATTGTTATCTATTAGCTGCCTGCAAGTCAACCCTTAACTAATAGCAACTTCACGCATTGTAGAAAATAACTGCTCCCTAGATTTTGCTTGGTTATAATCGTTACAGAAGCAGATCAACAAGCTTGTTTTTTCTCAGAGTCAATGGGTGGATTCAAACTACCAACTCTTAGGTCAGTAATCAATTATAAAACCTTACATATCACAAATGCTCCTTAGTTGTTTGTGGTGGGGTTTTTTTTGTTGTTTTTTTTACCCACAATTTAATGCTCAGTTCATGATCTCTGTACATGTTGTCATTGCTACTGATCTATTTTTTTATATATGTTGGTTTTCAGACAATAATTCATTTATATTGTGTTTTCTACATATACATTGCTTTCCATATAATCTTTCACTTACATTGTGCTTCATATAATCATTCATATACACTGTATCCCAAATAATTAATTACCATTAATCTATGTCTATTATTACACTGTCTTTTTTTAATTTTTTTATAATTTTTTAAATTCATTTTAATGAACATTTACAGAGATTTTGGATTTTCATTCATTCATTGTTGCACTTTTTTTCTTAACCCACTCCCCTCTAATGCTCCTTAGTTTTAACATTACTATTCCACAAGAGTAAAATCAAATTGATCACCATTCAAGAAACATCAATTTTAAACTTTGAAAATCACACCACTCAGTATCAAATTCCCTGTGATTGGCATCATCCTAGGAGAAACAGAATCTGCCCATATGACTAAATAAGTAATCTGAATTGTAAGGATTTGTGGGAGTCTCCAGGTGCTTAACAAACAGCTCAGCACACAGCTGCTAGCCGCAAGGTTGGCCATCTGCATCCATCCAGAGGAGCCTTGAAAGACAGACATGGTGATCTGCTTCTGACAGGCCATGTCATGGAGCAATTCAACTCTGCACACACAGGGTTTCCACAAGGCAGCCTACCCGCAACAGCAAGAAACCACCCTGCAACCTTTTCTAGGTAAGAAAGGGAATATTTCTACAAAGTGTAAAAAATAGAGATAAAAGGAAGACAATAAAATTACCTATAGTTCTACATACCTGTGTTTTATTGACCATGTATGTAGATCTCAATAAATTATAGATAACACTGAGAAGAATGGGAATCCCAGAATGCTTAATTGTGCTTGTATGAAACCTAGACCAAGACCAAACAGCAGTTGCATGGACAGAACAAAGGAATACTGCATGGTTTAAAATGAAGTAGGTGTGTGGTGGCAGTGTTCTCCAGACCTATACAATTCCTATGCTGAGAAAATCATTTGAGAGATTGGACTTTAGAAGAAATACATGGCATCAGGGTTGGAGAAAGACTCAATAGCAGCTTGCTTTATGTAGATAACACAACCATCCTTGTTTGCAGGAAACGAAGAAGACTTGAAGCACTTACTGAAGAAAGTATAAAACTACAATATGGATTACATCTTAATATCAGAAAAATAACCCCAAAAATCCTCACCACAGGACCAATAGACAACAGCATGGTAGATGGAGATAAGGTTGAAGCTTTCATCTCACTTGGATCCACAATCAGCACCCATGGTAGCAGCAGTTAAGAAATGAAAAGATGTATTGCACTGGGAAAATCTGCTCTCAAGAACCTTTTGATAATGCTAAAGAACAAAGAGGTCAGTTTAAAGATTAAAGTGTGACTGATCCAAGCCATGAGCTTTTCGATTGCTTCCTATGCATCTGAAAGTTTGGCTGAATAAGGATTAGATTTGAATAAGGATGACAGAAGAACCAGTGTTTTAGAATTGTGATCTTGGCAAAGAGTATTGAATATTCCATAGGCTATTAAACAACAAACAAATCTGTGTTAGAATAAGTGCATCCAGGTTGTCCCTTAGAGAAAGGATGGAGAAATTTGGTTTCACATTCTTTAGGTATGTGGCCAGAAGGGGCCCGTCCTCATCTATCCTGCCCTTTTCTCACAATGTTTGCCAAGCTCAAGCTCATTGCTACAAATGGCCATCATGCTCACACCCGTTGCTGCATTTATGTATTCTTGTCTTTGATAGTCTTCCTCTCTTTTGCTTACCCACTACCTTTCCCAAAAAACAAAAGTGTGTTTTTCCAAGGCTTGGCACCTTCTGACAACAGGCCCAAAGCATATGAGGTAATTTTTCACCCTGTCACTAAGGAGCAACCTGGTTGTTCTTTTTTCAGGACAGATTTGTTTGTTTTCTTTTGGAAGTCCTTGGCATATTCAATACTCTTCCCCAGAACTAAAATTCAAAAGGTTCAATTCTTCTTTGGTCTTCCTTACTTATTGTCCAACTTTAAGATGCATCAGAAGCAAATGAAAATACTATGGCTTAATTTTAGATGCGCCAGAAACAAATGTAAATAACCATGGCTGGTCTCTTCTGTCAAATTTTTCAATGTATTAAAGAGCAAGGATAACAGTTTAAAGACGAAGGTACACCTGATCCAATTCATGGTATATGAGCTTATAGTTGTCATTGTTAGGTGTCTTCAAGTTGAGGATAACTGATAGTGCCCTTATGAACCTTGTCCTATCCTGTGCCGTCCACATCATCTCCGATGCACTTGAGCCCATTGCTGCAGGCATTATGTCAATTGATCTCATTGGAAGTCTTCCTCTCTTTCACTGACCCTTTACCTTTCCAAACATGTTCCTTTCTAAAGAGCAGCCTCTCCTAGCAATATGCCCAAAGTACGTGAGATGAAACTTTGCTGTCTTTGTCTCCAAGGAGCACTTCTGGCCACACTTTTCCCAACATATGTCTGTTTGTTCTTTTGGCTGTCCATAGGATACTCAGTACTCTTCTCCAACACCACAACACAAAAACAACAAATCTTCTTTCTCTTCTTCATCCTTATTCATTATCTAGCTCTCAGAATCATAACAAGTAATTGAAAAGTCCATGGCCTGAATCAGGTATACTATACCTTAATCTTTAAACTTAGATCATTGTCTTCAGTATTCTGGAGCGGTCTCTGACAGCAGACTTGCCCAATGCAATATGTCTCTTGATCTCCTGACTGCTAGTACCAAGGGTATTTATTCTTGATCTAGGGAAAGTGAAATAATTAACAACTTCACCTCTTTTTCCATCTCTCATGATGTGGCCTATTAGTGCAGTGAAGAGAATATCTATTTTCTTGATATTGAAATGTAATCCATATTGATGCCTGTAGTCCTTGATTTTTTTTTCAGCAAGCATTTCAAGCCCTCCTCACTTTCATCAAGCAAGATTGTATCATTTTCATAAAATAGACTGTTGATGAGTCTTCCTCCAATCCTGATATCATAGTCCTCTTCACAGAGTCCAGATTTATTGATTATTATTATGCATCAATATTGTGAACCTTGTTGTTGTTAAGTGCTGTCAAGTTGAGTACAACCCATAATGATCCTATGCACAACAGATCTGAACCCTGTCCTATCCTGTGCCATCTTCACATTTCCTAACACACTAGAGCCCATTGTGACATTCACTGTGTCAATCCACCTGGTTGAGGGTCTTCCTCTCCTTCACCAACCCTCCACCCTTCCAAGAATCATGTCCCTCTCTGAGAAATAGCTGCTCCTAGCAACATGCCTGAAGTAAGTGAGATGAAACATCATCATCCTTGCTTCCAAAGAGTGCTCTGACTGCACCCTCTCCAAAACATGCTTGTTCGTTCTTTTGGCAGTTCATGGAATGTTCAGTACTCTTCTCCAAAACCACAGCTCAAAGTCATCAATTCTTCTTTTGTCATCCCTATTCATTAATTGTCTATCTCTCAGATGCATAGTGAGTGATTAGAAAGACCATGCCCTGAATCAGACACACCTTAGTGCTCAAACTGACATCATTACGCCTCAATAATTTGGAGAGGTTCCTAAATGCAGACTTTCCCAGTACAATGGGTCTCCTTATTTCCTGATTGCTGGTACCAAGGGTATTAATTGTGGATCCAAGCAAGATGATATTGTTGATAGTTTCAATTTATTTTCCATTCATCATGATGTTGTCTATCAGTCTAGTGGTAAGAATCTTTGTTTTCTTGACATTGGAATTCTATTAAAGTTATAAAATATGAACCTTAGGAGGCAATTAATTTTAATTATTGGGAGTGGTACAACTCAGAAAAGAGTGAGAATGGTTGTACAATACTAGGATTGTAATCACAAAATTATGCATACAGAAACACTTGAATTTACGTGTGTTTTACTGTGTATTTTCTTAACAGCCACAAAATATTTTCAAATAGGGTTTTCACTTATTTCTTTAACATACTATTTCTCTATCATTAGTGAGAGGGAGCATATTTCTTTGCTCACTGTCACTTGTATTTCCTATACTGTGGCTTATTTATTTATATCCTTTGTTCAATTTTCTATTGAGGTGTTCATTTTTTTCTAAAAATTTGAAAAGTCTATATTAAAGATCGGTAATCTTCACCCATGTGATTTACAGCCTCTGGAACCCTGCTGGAGGGTCAGTTATGAGTCAGTTACAACTTGATGTCACATAAGGATATTAATGATATTAACCTTTTCCACTCATTTATATGTCAAATCTTTTTCTCAGGTTTTCATTTGCTTTCTAAGAATGCTTTGATGTCTGGGCTATGGATCGTTTTCCTTTGCTTACTGTCTTTGGTAGCAGTTTCAGGGTTTGTTTGCCTTTGGTTTTAGTGTTGCACTTAGCTGAACCCTGGTGGTTCTGGTCAGAGCGGCGTATGTGAATCTACCAAGTTCACTAGCATGCAATTTCATCCCAGATTGAAAGTACTCCCTTTCTCTCTCTTTTTCTTCCTTAACTAAACACCTTTGTGTGGTTGATTTTGGGTTTTTGTTTTTGTTTTTTGGTGAAGGTTTACATAGTAAGTCAGTGCTAGCACCCAGGCATCATCCTTTGCCCTTGTCTTAGAGTAGATGAAACTTAACTGGTGTCTCTCTTGCAGAACAGTTGGTGAATTCAAACGGCCTATCTTTTTATTAACAGTCCAATACAATATGCAATGTGTATCAGGGCTGCTTTTAATGGCCGTTAACCCAACACTCATTGCTACCCAGTCAGACTCAACTCATTCCTGACTGTGGTCAAGGGTTAATTGTTCCAAATGGCTTTCCTAGGGACTGCCTTTTATTTTGCCACATGCATGGGTAGGATCATACAAAAATAGGGTGTGCTAGTCTATCCAAAAGGGGATTGGCTAGTCTTGCCATCCCATTAGGTTTAAAGAGAGGAGTTTCAGCTTCAGAATTTGGGAATCTCAGCATCAACAAGGAAGAGGAAGCAGTGTGTGTCCTTCAGGGAAAAAGATTCCGGCACCAGCCAGACTGGGATCAATACCAGAGCAACAACAACCACAGCAGAGAACCAGAGACGAACATGAGACAGCTAACTTGGGACTGCTATCCATGGAGCCAGGGCCAGAGGCCTTCACCCAAGCTTGGAAATAACAATGCTGGGGCAGTACAGAAGCCTATGAACTAGGTATTTGTCATCACATCTTCAGAGATGGAAGTTGCTCTCTAGAAATAAAGGGGGTACCTCACAATTGCCAAGAAAATTGTTGACAACTTCAATCTTTTCTCCATCTATCATGATGTTGCTTGTTGTCCAGTGGTAAGGATTTTTGTTTTCTTAATGTTGAGATGCAATCCATATTGAAGGTGGTAGTTGTATTGGGAAAATTTTTTGTCAAGGACCTCTCAAAATTCTCCAGGGAAAGGATATCAGTTTAAAGACTAAGGTGATCCAAGCCACGGTGTTCATGGTTTTGTTTCATATGCATTGCATCTGAAGAGTTGGGAAATAAATAAGGTTGACAGAAGACTTGATGCTCTTGAATTGTGGTGTTGCAGAAGAGTGTGAAATAGATCATGGACTGCAAAAAACCAAATAAATTTGCCTTAGAGGAAGTACAACCAATCTGCTTTTTAAAGGCAGTGATGATGAAACTTTGTCTCATATATTTTGGACTTGATGGTCAAGGAGTCTTCAATATGGATTGCATCTGAACATCAAGAAAACAAAAATTCTCACCAGAGGGCCAATTGGCAGCATCATGACAGATGGAAAGGAGACTGAGGTTGTTAACAATTTCATCTTTCAGATCCACAATTAACAATCTTGGCACCAGCATTTGGGAAATCAAAAGACTAGTTGTTTAGAGAAAGTCTGCTGTCAGAGAACTCTCCAGAGCACTAAAGACAGTGACATCAGTCAAGAAAGTAAGGTAATCCAGGCCACAGTCTTCTCAATGACTTGTTATGCATTGGAAAGCTCCACAATGACTAAGGATGATAGAAGAACTGATGCCTTTGAGTTGTGGTGCTGGAGAAGAGTACTGAACATACTATGGACTGTCAAGAGAACAAACAGGCCTGCTTGGAGAGGATGAAACCAGATTGCTCCTTGGAGGCAAAGATCTTGAAACACCATCTCACATATTTTGGGCATGTTGGAGAAAGACGCCATGTTTGGAAGGATGGAGAGTCAGTCAGCTCAGGAGAGGAAGATCCTGGATGAGATGCATTGGTACAGTGACTATGGTAATGGGGACAGGTGCGCCAGAGACTGTGAGATTGGCTCAAGATAGGGCAGGGTTCAGAGCTATTGATCATAGGGTTGTTATGAGTTGTAGTTGACTCCACAGCAATAATCAGAAGGGACTAGCCCTTGAACAATGACATCATGCAGGGAAAGATAGCAGGTCAGCAAAGGGGAGGGCAACTCTCAGTGAGCTGGGTTGACACAAGGAGCTCGAGCATGTTGAAGATCATGAGGATGAGACAAGAGAGGGCAAGCAAGGGTCAGACCTGTTCATGAGGTCGTCAGAAGTCACAGTTGACTCAATGGCACCTAACAATAACAAGAAAATGTACACACTGATAAGCAAGGATAGCAAGACTTCGTGTCACATACTTTGAACATGTTACCAGAAGGGACGAGTCCTTAAAGGAGGGTATCATGGGAACAACTGATAGAAGAGAAATGAAATAAAATGAAAGACAGACATTCTATGAATCAAAATGGACTCAGTGACATCTGACAACAACATGGCTCTGCCTGGATTGCTTGTTCTAGATGAGAAAGGGGTGCCTGGCAGAGAAAAGAGTGGGTGTGATTAAAGTGGATGTGAGGGGAACTGGGAAGAAGGTGCTGCTAAGGCAATAGCATGTGCTTACTCTGCTTACTGGGTAATCCAGCCCTGCTGCTAAGGAAGGTGTCACACTGCTATTAACGGGCATAAAGAATAGTAATAGAAGCGTAGTATACCATCAATCTACTTGCTACTCACAGATACTGGTCTAACTTAAAAGATGCCAATGAGAATAGCTCAGCACTCAGAGACAGCAACCCCAGGAATCACACCCTTGACACCTAAAGACTCCAGTCTAGCTCCTGCTCAAAGAAGCTGTTAGAGGAAAAACATTCTAAACACTTGTAGATTACTTGCTTTCTAGAATTTCCTTGTTGATGACCTTGTTTTGCCATTTATCTTCAGTATTAATGCAGTGTGGAGGGGGGAGGGAAGGATGTCCCAAGCTGAGTCTAAACTGGGCTTGGAGCCAGAAGACAAGAGTAGTCTGGGCCTGTCTGGTGAATCTGCCAGGATCCTCTCAGCAGGAGAGATTGTGGAGCCTCACAGAAAACAACATCCTGAGGCAGTGGGTGTGGGGGAATCTCCAGGGAAACATGCACAAATCTATATACCCTCCACCCATACCTCCCCTTTTCTGATTGTATATGTGTGTGTCAGTGCACTAGCAAGAAGTACTGCGGTGGCACCAACATTGGGCCCCAGATACTCAGGTCAGTGTGTATCAGAGGTCCCAAGGGCTTCAGGCACCAGAGCATGACTTCTGTATTTGAGGGTGCTGGCAGTGTGGCCCTGATCCTTGAATTTGAGAACATCAATGGCTTTCAGCATATCCAGGACCATTTGCAATCGGAGATCTTAAACTAGGAATCATGAACCTCTGAGAAGACCAAGAGTAGGTTTTCAGGGGTTCACGAGCTCTGGAAACTGTTTGCAAATTATTAAATATGTGTGGTTATTTTTCTGAAAAAGTGTTATTCTTAAGTGCCATTGAGTCAGCCACAACTCATAGCAACCCTATGAACAGCAGATCTGAACTGATCCTACGAACAACAGATCTGAACCTTGCCCTATCCTGCGCCATCCTCACCATCTCTGATATACTCAAGCTCATTACAAAACCTATGCCAGACCTTCTTACTCATGTTCCATACATTTTGAAAGAGAATCCAATCCTCAAAAGGTTCAGAACTGTACCCTAGTGTCATCCAAATCTACCAGGGCAAGTAAATTGTTCAGGCTTCTGGGAAAGCAACTGGAATAGAGATGGGCCAAAGCCAGAAAAAAATGTCATTCTTTTCTGTTAATGTGGCTTGTTTTTACCATGAGGCATCAGTGGTCCAGTGTAATGTGGTTATGTGAAAATATGAGATCCCGTCTGCGCTTCAAGTCCATTGTAAACGGTTACTCCTCCTACACAGCCAAAAAAAATCACTGGGCTTTCTTGACCAAGCCTTGCGTGTATACATTTTTGTATCACTTAACATGTTTTCCTGGTATTTCAAGGAGTTCTGGTAGCATAGTATGTAATATGCATGGCTGCTAATGGTAAGGTCAGTGGTTTAAGTCCACCAGTCACTCCAAGGGGAGTGACCCTGGTGGAGGGTCATGACGATGAGTCGGAATTGACTCAATGACAGCAGGTATGGTTTAGCTTTGACCTAGTGTCTCAGCCTCTGTACATATCATGTCTCTTCTACAAGTTGTAACTTCTGAGGGTAGGAACTTTATCTTAACCATCTTCCACTTCACAGTTCCAACACAGTATGATGATTACATTATCACTGGGTGAGAAAATCAGAAACCCTCTACCTCTCTGCCAGGCCTTTCTAGTCCGCTCTAGTCGACTCAGTGATGCCTCGCTACAACTACTAAGAGCAACTAACTCTTATTGTTTGTTGTTGTGTACTGTAGAGTCAGAACCAGTCCATACCTGACCTTCTAGAGGGTTTCCAGAGGCAGTTCATCAGGAGGAGATTGCCCATTCTTCTCCCACAGAGCAGCTGGTGGCCTCAAATCATGTGTCACAGGGATCACAGCACAGCTTCTTGCCACTGGGCCACCAGAGCTCTTCTTACTGCTTCATAAATTGTGCATTTTGAATGTGTTCTTTATCATTTATTTTTTCCTAGTCAATTGATTACCTTGTTTATAAGTCATTCAATATTTGCTTGCCTTATCTGTCTACTTGGTTATAAAGTATTTTAGAGGGCAAGGATCACATAGAACCCAAACTGTATAAACACACATGTCTCTTGGGGGGAATACAGGGGACTAACCCACATATACTCTACCCAGTGCCTTTGTTGCACAACCCAGGCACACACCCACCAGATGTTTCCATAACAGGATAGACCCAGACAGAACAGCAAGTTGGTAGGAAAAAGAGAATGGAAGTAAACAGCAATGTAAGGACTGGAGTCCCTGGATCATGCAAGCAGTTTATGTGCTCGGTGCTGACTGGAAGTCTGAAGGTTCAAATTCACTTGGAGACACCTCAGAAAAAAGGCCTGACAATTTACTTCCAAAATATCAGTCCTTTACAATTCCATAGAGCACAATTCTACTGTGGCACACATGGGACTCATATGTGTCAGAATCAATTTGACAGCAACTGATAATGTAGAAACGAAGCTGTTGTTATGTGCTATAGAGTTGGAAGCGATTCATAGTTGACCCTCCAGAGGCAGTTTAATTGCAGGGGAGGAGATTGCCCATCTTACTCCGTTGGAGCGGCTGGTGAATTCCACCTCTGTACCTTTGAGTTTGCAGTGCAATTCCTTACCACTGAGCCTCCAGTGTTCCCTAGAAACTAAGCAGAAAGGCAAGACCATCAGATTATGAGTTCTGAAGAGGAGATAAACCAAAGAGAGAGAGAAAGCAGCCCGAGCCTGTCTGCAGAAGGAAAAGGGCTGGAGATGACAGAAGCAGCCAGACCTCAGGGGGAGGGGCTCCAGCTCACTTCTGAGCTGTAGAATTGACCTCTTTTGTAACCCACTGTCAGCGTTTTGGGGTTTTTTTCCCTAACTCTATTTAGTTTTTTTTTTTTTGCTTCTGTCAGGCTTTTTACTCAATTTCATTAAAAAAAAAAACAAACACACACACCCCCCCCCACACCCCCACACCCCAACCCAATCCACTGGCTGCAGTTAATATATTTAAAACAACATTCATGAAATAATTTTACACAGTTCTGTTTTCAGGAAAAGTAGACTAGTTTTTAAACTGATGAACACATCCCTTGAGAGAGGAATTCACAGGGACATGGTGACTAGCTCCTGTTTTTCTCCCATCAGTTTGATATCTACTTACTTATCTATCTACTCACACATCTGCGCACGCTCCGCACTACACAATCAAAATCTCTGGAGGATTGCCCGGCCTTGTTGACCACTTCATCTACTGACCACATTGTGCTACTGCATAACTGGAGCGTGTAGGAGTGGAGGAGGCTCCTCAACCACCTGTGACATGCAGGTGACACAGCCTAGGCTGCTGAAAGGGAAGAAGTGACAGATGAAGATCGAAGACTTCACTACGGAAGACAGCTCAACATAAAGAAAACACAAATGCCCACAACTGCACCAACCAGCAGCATTGTGATAAACAGAGAACACTCCCAACTTGTTGAGGACTTCATTTTACTTTGATCCACAATCAACACCCATGTAAATTGTTTCTTTCTCTCTCATTGCTACTGAGCTGGAACCAACTCATAGCTGAGCCCCCCCCCCCCCCCCCCCCCCCCCCCCGGGTTTCCAAGGCTGTAACTCACACAAGAGGAGAGTGCTCATCTTTTTCCCTTGGACCTGCTGCTGGATTCAGACTGCCAGAAAGGGGAGACGTCTGGGTTAGCAGCACAGTCCCCAGAGGACTAGGCCACCAGAGCTCCCCCACTAAAGCCGTATGCAAAAAAAATTAAGTGTTGTATCTCACATTGTGTAAACTAGCTGCACAAGTCCTCTTGAAAGTGTTGAAAGGCAAGGGTGTCAGTCTGGGAACATAGGCGTACCCGAACCAATCCATATCATAGATAATTGCCTTATATGCATATAAAAACTTGACAATGGTTAAGGAAGACCAAATAATTGATCTTTGAATTACTGTTTTAGCAAGTAATATAAAATGTATCATTAACTGTCAGTAAAATACCAAACTACTCGTTCTCAGAAGTACAGCCAGAATTCTTAGAAGCAAGGAAAGTGAGATTTCAGATCATTTCTTTTGGACCAGTTGCTGGAGAAGGTCATCATGGTTGGTAAAGTAAAAGGTTGGTAAACAAGAAGGCCCGCAAGCTGACAGCCACACGGTCGCTTCAACGATAGGCACCAACTGTGAAGGTGGCACAAGACAGGACAATGCTCCACTTTGTTCAGCATGGGGTTGCCCTGAGTCAGAATTGAGCAATAACTATTATGGTAGGATATTGATTAATCATTGATGAGTAGACTCAGAAATATTGGGTCAAATCATTCTAAAGGTAAAGGGAAGGCTCAAGTCCAAGTCATTCAATAGCTAATCGAGTAGTACTTGAGCTAATGATTTTAAATAAACCACTATTATCAAGATTGTGATTAGTGTAAATTATGTAGAGTGGCTGAGGGCCCCATATAAAAGGACGATATCATCAGATAGAGTATGCCAGGAGCTTAGAGTTTATCTCCTACAACCTAATCGAGGGCCAGTCCATTCTAAGGAATGTCAGAATTGAGAACCGTAGGCCTACAGAGGTAGGGAGCTCTGGTGGCTTTGTGCTGCCAACACACAGTTTGTACATGGTTTGAATCCATGGGAGAAAGATAGGCAATTTCCTCTCATGCAATTTGTTGTTGTTATGGGCCATCAAGTCACCTGTGACTCATAGAGACCCTATGTACAATAGCTCTGAAGCCTTCCCTGTCCTGAGCCAGTCTCACTGACTGACACACCAATCCCCATTGCCCTAGTTACTGTATCAGTCAATCTCATCCAGGGTCTTCCTCTCCTGCATTGTCCCTCCACCCTTCCGAGCACGATGTCCCTTTCCAAGAATTGGTCCCTCCTGGCCACATGCCCAAAGTATGTGAGACAGAACTTCAAAATCCTAGCCTCCAAGGAGAAATTGGTTTCATCCTCACTAAGACACATCTATTTGTTTTCTTGGCAGTCCATGGTATTATTCAAGACTCTTCTCCAGCCCCACAACTCAAAGGCATCAATTCTTCTATTATCCTTAATCATTTCATGCAATTTACTGCCTATGAAAATCCACTAGTGGGTCAGCTATAGATCGGTTTCGGCACACTGGTACTCAACACCACCACCACCAAAATTAGGAAACCTGGTGACATTGGGGTCAACCCAATGTTTGGTGGTTCCAACCCTTCAGTTGACCTGAGGGACAAAGATTAAGTAATCTGCTTATGTAACAAGTTATAGGCATAGGAACTCTATGGGAATTCTACTCTGTCCTACAAGATGAGTTGAAATTGACTTGGCAGTAGTAGATTTGTGGTTGTTGTGTACCACAGAGTCAGAACTGATCCAGAGCTGACCCTCCAGCAGCTTTTAAGAGGCAGTTTAATCGCAGGAGAGGAGACTGCCTATCCTCCCATGGAGTAGATGGTAGATTCAAACTGTGTGCCTTTGGAATTGCAGAGCAATTTCTCACCACAAGGTCACCAGAGCTCCCTACTTTTGAGGAACTTGAGTACTCAAATTCTGACATTCCTAGTAGAAATTAGGAGAGCTGGTGGCATGGTGATTAAGTATTCCACTACTAACCTGAAGGTTAGTAGTTTGAACCCATCAGCTATTCTGGAGAAGAAAGACATCAGCTTCCTTAAATATTACAGTCTTAGAAACTTTTATTTGGTGGTCTGCTCTATTTTATGTGGGAGAAGGAAGAGCACTGGTTTCTTAGTGGTCAGGAGATGCACTACCAACCCAGAAGCACTCAGTACGAATCCACCAGCTGCTCTGCAGGAGAAAGATGGGCCATCTCTTCCCATGTAACTTATAGCCTCTGCAAACTTTTTGGAGATCGGCTATGAGCTAATTCCAACTAGATGACACATAACAACAACTCTGTTTAAGAAGGTAATTATGAGTGAGATGAGTGAGAGTCAACTCCATAGCAATGCATGAAGGCAGAGATTGGCTCTATGCCTCAGAGTTCTTGCACAGCTAATGTGCTTGGCTTCTAACCAAAAAGTTAGAGGATCAAACCTACACTTGGAAGAAAGGTCAAATGGTCTACCTCCAAATGTATCAGCCACCGAAAAGGTATGAGGAACAGTTGTGCTCAAATACATGTGGGGTTGAAAACTGACGCTATTGCCAATGCTTAATACAAATCCCTCGTTCACCCACTCATTGCCACTGGGTCAGTTCTGATTCACAGCAACCCTTTGTTGAGTTTCTCAGGCTACAGAAGGAGACTGTCCCGCTTTTCTCTTGGAGCCACTGGTGGCTTCAAACCTCTGGAGATGCACAGGTTGGAATAAACCACCTGAGTTCCCAATAAATAAATTTATCTAATAATTTAGACCTCACATCATTCTTTCACCTTGAAATGAATGTAAACTCTTCACTGGAAGCAACAGCACAGGAGAGGAAGACCTCAGATGAGATGGATTGATACAGTAACTGGGGCAATGGGGTTAAGTGTGTCAGAGTCAGTGAGACTGGTTCAGGACAGAGCAGGCTTCAGAGCTTATGTATCTAGGGTCACTATGAGTCTCAGGTGACTTGACAGCACATAACAACAACAACAACACTCATTGATC
Organism: Elephantulus edwardii; assembly: GCF_000299155.1. Taxonomy (NCBI): domain Eukaryota; kingdom Metazoa; phylum Chordata; class Mammalia; order Macroscelidea; family Macroscelididae; genus Elephantulus; species Elephantulus edwardii. The sequence goes on along the minus strand of NW_006399751.1, from coordinate 44,102,779 downwards.
ATTCAACATACATTTATTGTGTGCCTATGTGTAGCACTTAATTCCTTTCATATGCCAGGTTTTTTTGGGGGGGTTGTTTTATTTTTGTTTTTGTTGTTGTTATGTGCCATTGAGTTGTTTGCAACATGTTTTGTTTTTATTATTATTAATTTTCATGAAAATTTACAGAGACTTTGGATTTCCATTCATTCACTGTTGCACTTTTCTCCCTTCCCACCCCTCCCCACTCACCCGCCCAGTACACTCTTCTCTTTGAAAAGTGAAGGAAAAATACTTTCATTGTTTCACAATCCCTCCCCCCAGGTCCACTCCACTACACAATCTTTGTTCTGGACTCCCGTCATTACAATAATACCTAATCACATATCCCTTTTAAACAGTTTTCTCCCTCATCTGTTTCAATGCAGTATACATTATTGAACCCATCTTTCTCAGCCCCCCCCAACCCTGAGGTCAGTCCTCTTTTACAGCAGTGGCACCATGCAGTATTTGTCCTTTTGTGACTGAGATATTTCACTCAGCATAATGTCCTCCAGGGTCACCCATTTTGAATAATATTGCATGAGTTCCTTGTAGTATTCCATTGTGTGAATATACCACAGCTTCTCTATCCATTCGTTTGTTGATGGGCACTTAGGTTGCTTCCAACTCCTTGCTACTGTGAACAAATCTGTGATAAACATGGGTGTGCATATCTCTGCTTAGTTGTCAGTTATGGTCTGTTTGGGGTATATTCCCAGTAGTGGAACTGCTGGGTCAAATGGTATCTCTATTTGGAACTTTTTGAGAAAGCGCCATACCACCTTCCACAGTGGTTACACCATTTTACACTCCCCCCAACAGTGAGTAAGGGTTCCAGTTTCTCCACAACCTTACCAGCATCTGTTGCTTGCTGTTCTGTTATATTTTGCTATTCTGACTGGGGTGAGATGATATCTCATAGTTGTTTTGATTTGCATCTCTCTTAGAGCTAGGTATTTTGAACATTTCTTCATGTGTTTGTTAGCCATCTGACTGTCTTCTTTGGTGAAGTGTCTGTTCATATCCTGTGCCCATTTTTCAACTGAATTGTTTACCTTTATCTTGTTGTGGTGCTCAAGTATTTTATAAATTCTAGATATAAGTCCCTTATCTGACATGTCATTACCAAATACTTCTTCCCCATCTGTGGCTTCCCTTTTTACCCTGTTGGAAAAGTTTTTGGATGTGCATAGGGATTTGATTCTTAGAAGGTCCCATTCATCTATTTTATCTTCTCATGGTTGTAGACATATGCCAGTTTTATGATTTGGGATTAATTCCTTAAATAATATTCCTGCCCTAGCAAATGTTTCATTCTAGAAGAGGCCAATCCAGATGTTAGCTGTCAAATCCTTGAGGTAGTTATGAATCATCTTTAGATCTCAACTTTTGGAAGTCATTATTTTGCTTGCCTGTTATTTCTATCTCTGAGCCAAAAAGAAGATTCTTTTCAACCCTTAGGTTTTGGACAAGCAGAGGCCATTCATTTCTGGGCTTCTGGTCTAACTAGCCTTCTCCTTTGTTTACATGCATTTGACTAAGTCTTCACTGTCTAAACCTGTATCTTCTTAGGTTTGGCTACTAGGAATCTCTGATGATCTAGAGACTTCCACGGCAGAGTTTTGGTAATATATGATAAATCATCCATATGACCCCATGTATTTGCTAGATGAGGAGACTGCGAGTCAGAAAAGGGAAGGGGCAGGGCAGTGTCACACAGCTGAACTTGGGCTTGTTTACTGGCCCCTTCAACCCAGTGGAATCTAGCAGAGCTAATAGAACCAAAGATGGCCACAAAACGCTGGTACAGAAGATAAGGAAAGGCTCAAACCTGAGCCCTTTCAAAATCCACCCTAGGTTAGGAGTTTGAGTACCTAAGCATCAAGTCTTCATCATTCCAAAGAATTAGAAGTTGAGAAACTAGGGCCAGATTTCCTGAAAGTACTGGGCCCATCACCAGGCATCCTTCCAAAAAGCCTCTGGATGAGTTCCAGCCTTTCAGTGAGCAGATTGCATCACCCAGAGAGAGAATCCACTCAATCTACACATAGGCCAATAGAGTTCTGGTGTGCTGCTAACCCAAAGGTGCTGCATCTCTGGTGGTTCGAATCCACCAGCAGCTCTTATTCAGGAGAAAAGTAGGCAGTTTCCTCCTATGCCGTCTACAGCCTCAGGAACCTGCCAGAGGGTCAGTAATGACTTGTCAATCGAGAAGACACAGTTGATTCTGACCTGACAGAGGGAGAGAGCGAGAGGTAACGAAGTTAAATGGAATTCCAGTGCTATGGTGCATTGTGTGCTACATTACGAAACAAAAGGTCAGCAGTTTGAATCCAAATTGCTCCTCAAGAGAAAGATGAGCAGTGTCCTCTTAGAGGATGACCACTGTGGAAACCTAGTGGAGGGTCGCATTGAGTTGAAGTCCACTCAAAGGCTATGGTTTACATTAGAGTCTAAAAATTACTGTTCTATAAACAGATCCATTTATATGTTTTGACAATTTTTTTGGTTGACTAGGATGAACCAATTTTGAAACAGTCAAATGTTGTCACAGCTGGGCTGGACACCAATTTTGAAACAGTCAAATGTTGTCACAGCTGGGCTGGACAACACTAAGAAGAAAGAGAACTTTTCAAGATTTCATTCAATGTTGAACAACAGCTGCCTGAGACAACAGGGCTGATGAATGGAAAACAGAGAGACCTGGACCCATAGCAAGAAGCTTGAGTTCGTGTGCTGGTTGAGATTCTTCCCCACCCCCACCCCCTTAAAGAACCTTGACAAAATGAAAAACACTAACAAAAGACTGAAAGTTCCAATATTGTTGTTGTTGTTGTTGTTACGTGTCATCGAGTGATAGTGACCCTACGAATGACAGCTCTGAACCTTGCACTAAACTAAGCCAAGTCTCGGGGTCTCTGACACACCTGTCTCCATCATCACAGTCACAGTGTCAGTCCATCTATCTCATCCAGGGTCTTCCTCTCCTGAACCCCTCCTCCACACATCCAAGCATGATGTCTTTTTCCAAGGACTGGTCCCTTCTGGAAACATGCCCAGGTATGTGAGACAGAGTTTCAAAATCCTTGTCTCCCAAAAGCAGCTGATTTCACCCTCTCCAGGACAGATCTGCTTGTTCTCTTGGATGTCTTGTGGTATGTTCAATATTGTTCTCCAACACCACAACTCAAAGACATCAAGGTGTTTTGTTTTGTTTTGTTTCTGTCATCTTTAGTCACTATCAAGCTCTCTGATTCAAAGTGAGTAATTGAGAAGATGATAGCCTGGATCAGGCACACCTCAGTCTCTAGGCTGTTTAGTACTTTGGAGAGGTCTCTGACAGCAGACTTTCCCAATGCAATTCATCTTTTATTTCCCTGGTTTCTGGTGCCAAGAGTGTTGATTGTGGATCTGAGCAAGATGAAATTGTTAACAACTGCAATCTCCTCTCGATATATCATGATTCTGCCAAGTGGCCCCCTATACATAATTGATTAGCTTTTAAAACTCCGTATCTTTAAAAATTAATAGTTAAGCAAGAACATGAGTTGTATATCAGAAAGTGAACACTTTTCCTACACAAGTTATATGTTGTTGTTAGTTGTCATCGAGTGGAGTATGACCCATAGTGACCCTGTGAACAAAAGATCTGAACCCTGTTCTATCCTGTGCCATCCTTACACTTCCTGCCACACAAGAGCCCATTGCAGCAGTCATCAATTCACCTGGTTGAGGGTCTTCCTCTCCTTTGCCAACCCTCCACCATTCCCAGCATCATGTCCCTCTCCAAGGAACAGCCCTTCTTAGCAACATGGCCAAAATATGTGAGGCAAAGCCTTATCATTCTTTTGTTTGTTTGTTTGTTTTTGGGTTCCCAAGCCTGGAAATCTTTTTTCCCCTATTTTTTTTTTAAATATATTATTAATTTCAATGAAAATTTACAGAGACTTTGGATTTTCATTCATTCATTGTTGTACTTTTATCACCTCCCAACCCTCCCCGCCCAAGTACACTACCCTTTTGGAAAAGTAAAAGAAAAATTCTTTCATTGTTTTACAATCCCTCTCCACTGGCCCACTCCACTATGGAGCCTTCGCTCTGGACTCCTGTCATGACAAAAATACCTAATCATATATCCTTTTTAAACAGTTTTCTCCCTCATCTGTTTCAATGCAGTATACATTATTGAACCCATCTTTCTCAGTCTCCCCCCAACCCTGATGTCAGTCCTCTTTTACAGCAGTGGCACCATGCAGTATTTGTCCTTTTGTGACTGAGATATTTCACTCAGCATAATGTCCTCCAGGGTCACCCATTTTGAATAATATTGCATGAGTTACTTGCTTTTCAATGCAGCATAGTATACCATTGTGTGAATATACCATAGATTCTCTATCTATTCGTTTATTGATGGGCACTTAGGTTCTTACAAACTCCTTGCTATTGTGAACAAAGCTGCAATAAACATGGGTGTGCATATTTACAACTTTTTGAGAAAGCACCATACCACCTTCTACAGTGGTTGCACCATTGTATACTTCCACCAAAGGTGAATAAGGGTTCCAGTTTCTCCACAACCTTGCCAGCATTTGTTGTTTGCTGTTCTATTTTGCTATTCTGACCGGGGTGAGATGATATCTCATAGTTGTTTTTATTTGCATTTCTCTTAAAGCTAGGGATTTTGAATATTTCTTCATGTGCTTGTTGGCCATCTGAATGTCTTCTTTGGTGAAGTGTCTGTTCATATCCTGTGCCCATTTTTTTATTGGATTATTTACCTTTATCTTGTTATGGTGGTCAAGTATTTTATAAATTCTAGATATAAGTCCCTTATCTGACATGTCGTTACCAAATACTTTTTCTCCGTCTGTGGCTTCCCTTTTTACCCTGTTGGAAAAGTTTTTGGATGTGCATAGGGATTTGATTCTTAGAGGGTCCCATTCATCTATTTTATCTTCTCCTGGTTGTAGGTTTTTCAGGATACTTGGAAGACTGTTTCTATTGTTGATTAGGACTTCTAACATTCTTCCAAGCTTTTCTTTAATGAAGATTATAGGCCTTGGTTTTAGTCCTAGGTCCATGATCCACCTTGAGTTTTATATAGAGAGTGAGGTGTGGATCTTTCTTGAGTCTTTTGCAGATACTTTTCCAATTTGCCAACATCATTTGTTTAAAAGGCTGTCATTTCCCCACTTAACTGATTTCATCTCCTTGTCAAAATTCAGTTGACCATATGTAGATGGGCTGATTTCTGGGTTCTCAAGTCTATTCCATTGATCTATGTGTCTGTCATTGTACCAGTACCATGCTGTCTTAACCACCACAGCAGTGTAGTAAGATTTGAAATCAAGGCGTGAGATACCTTCTACCTTTCTTCTATTTTTAAGGAGTGTTTTGCTTATTTGGGAATTCTTTCCATTCCAAATGAAAGTGGAGATTGCCTTTTCCATGTCGTTGAAGAAGCCTTATCATTCTTGCCTCCAAAGAGCACTCCAGCTGCATCCTCTCCAAGACATATCTGTTTATTCTTTTGGCCATGGGATATTCAGTGCTCTTTTCCAATACCACATCTCAAAGGCATCAATTCTTTTTCTGTCATTCTTACTCATTGTCCAGTTCTCAGATGCACAGTAAATGATTGGAAAGACTATGGTCTGAATCAGATGCACCTTAGGCCTCAAACTGACATCATTACTCCTCAACAATTTGGAAAGTTCCCTAACTGCAGATTTTCACAGTGCAATGGGTCTCCTTATTTCCTGACTGCTGGTACCAAAGATGTTATTTGTCCATACAAGCAAGATGAAGCTGTTGACAGTTTCAATCTCCTCCCCACCCATCATGATGACTGTGTGGATCATACCAAGTTGTGGCAGATATTAAAAAGAATGGGAGTCTCAGAGCACTTAATTGTGCTCATGCAGAACCGATTCCTGAACCAGGAGACTGTTGTGTGAACAGAGCATGAGAGCACTGCATGGTTTAAAATTGAGAAGGGAGTGTGACAGGGTGTATTCTCTCTCCGTGCCTATTCAATGTGTATGCTGAGCAAATTATCCAAGAAGCTCGATTGTGTGAAGAAGAAAATGGCATCAAGATTGGAGGGAGACTTGTCAATAATCTGTGAAATTGAGTAGGACTTGAAGAACTTATTGCAGAAGATCACAGAATGCAGCCTTTGGTATGGATTGCATCTCAATGCCAAGAAAACAGAGATTGTTACTATTAGATCGATATGCCAATTTTTTTAAGTTGGAGCTAATTCTTTGCCTTTCTGAGCCTTGGACTCACTCAGAAAATGGAGAAAAGAAAACCTGCCCAATCTTCCTCTTGAGATGGTTAAAATTAAATGAGGGAGCATGTAAATGCTTTCTAGAAATTCGACAATACTCTAAAACTTTCATTATTGTTATCAATTAACACTCATCTTGAAGACTCTCCTAATGAAACTAATTTTTCAGTTTAGTAGTACTATTACTTTGATACTCTGCTTTGGTGGAGATTGCATGTTACCAAAGTTAATTCTTTAAAACCTGAAGGAAGCAAGACAAACTCCTAACCAACATAATCAGGGCGAATGGAGATATTTTATTTTATTTTTATATTTTTAAACACAGGATTTAATTTCTTTCTCTTAGAATAAGGAAAGTAAACCAAAATGAACTGCTAAAGGGGTTTTGGGATTGTTTTGGTTTTCTTTTGCTTTTGAACACATTTTACAGAGTAGATAAGATCTTGTTTACTCAATTGCTGAGTGCTGGAACAAGAAAAAGAAAAAAAAATCTGTATTCTGTTTGGTATCAGCAACCTATCCCTCAAAAGGGGTCATACTTTTGACAGCTGGGATAACCTTGTTCCTTCAGACTGTGTACTTTTATGTTCCACCACAGAAATGCAATGCCATGGCTTGGTCCCACAATGCAAAGAGATCTTCTTTTGCTGAGATAAGGAAAGCTTTGCCATTTTCGATAACTTCTAAAGAGGTGGCTGCTCCAACAAGTTTACTGATGGACAGACATTTATTCTTATTTCTTGACCCTTATAGTATGATCTTTCTTAAAGCCAGCCTCCAGCGCGGGAACTAAGTGACATTATTTTAATTTATTTTTTTAAACTGCACCCTATACAACACCGCCCTTGGGGAGCTAATACAGGAAATGGGCACATTATTACAAATTAAGTATTATAGGACAACAAGTAATAGCTTACGGTCATTGAAAACAAGAATAGTCTCATTGTTGACTCACTGGGGAGGAGCAAAGTCCTTTAGCCACCAAGAGGGGAGACATTAGAAAGAGACCCTGTGCTAAGCAATGTAAAGAAAGCAGGCAGAGAAAAGGATTAGAGCCAGGGCCTCAATAAGCATCATAAAGAACACATTATTTCTCGAGTCAGGTCCACAAAAGGCCTCCAATTTACAGTAATGGCCAAGTACTAGCATGATGATTTCTAGGAATGGTCATATGGAATTGGAGAGGTATGGTTCACCATTAGAGCCCTCAGTGCTGTGAGTGGTGAGCATGCTTGCTGCAAAACCCAGAGGCTAATGGCTCAAGTTTTCCCTGGGATTCCTTGGAAGAAAGGCCTGCCAAGCCACTTCTGAAAACCTAGTCCCTGGAAACCTCTGGAGCACAGTTCTGCTCTGACACTCAGGAGGCTTCCATGTCAGAATCAATCTGATGACTACTGTTTTGTTTTTATACTCCAACTTTGAACTATGGATTAAAGCCTTCTTGGTTTAACTTTCCTACCAGACTTGAGTGATGTCATCTCTTCATTTTTCCAAAAGAGGAGAATGTTTATATTATATACATAATCTATATAACCTATATATGTACATATTTGTTGTTGTGGTTGTGTACCATCGAGTCAGAAGCAACCCATAACTGACCCTCCAGTGGGTTTTCAGAGGCAGTTAATTGCATGGGAGGAGACTGCTGATCTTTCTCCCACAGAACAGCTGGTGGATTCAAACCATATTCCTTTGGATTGCAGCACAGCTTCTTGCCACTAGGCCACCAGAGCTCCCTCCTGTGTGATTACAGCCTCTGAAAATTTACTGGAGGGTCAGCAATAAGTCTCTCTTCACTCAACAATAAAGAGCTTGAGTTGTTGAGCCCCAAAGCAATAGGATCACTAGGATTCATAGGATTTTGGATCTACTGCTTCTCAGAAGCAAAGCACCATGTCTTTCTTCTTGTTCCATCTTGTTCTAAAAGCCTCACTGAAACACCCCTCCCCACTGACAGACAGGTGTTGGCAGCTCATGAGGTACTCTGACTGAGAATTGAACCCAGGTCTCCTGTGTGGAAGACAAGAATTCTACCACTAAACTACCAATGCCCACCTTTATTCCATATGTTGCTGTTGTGTATTGTAGAGTTGGAACCAACCCATAGCTGACCCTCCAGTGGGTTTTCAGAGGCAGTTAATCGCACAAGAGGAGATTGCCCATCCTTCTTCTGCAGAGTAGCTGGTGGCCTTGAACCGCATGCCTTCTGGATTACAGCACAGCTTCTTGCCACTGGGCTACTGGAAATACATATAACTAAAAATACGTGCATGTACACAAATGCATGCATATATACAAGTGCACACACACACACAAGCACGAAGAGATATTCACTCATGTGCATCTATGATCAAACATTGTAGGAAACAAAATTAAGCTACTGGTCAAAATACAAAAACTAGTCCACTAGGCTTCCTTAAAATAAAAGCAAGCACTAATTTTTCTTTAAAGCACCTACAAGGTTTTGCATTGCTATCAAAATATTTTCTGGAAATTCTGTAATGTTTCTCCTTTTTTCCCTTGGCTTTTTATTTCTGGCAAGGCCTAAACCCCAAAATATCTTTCCTCTGGGACACTGAAATAACTATCCCAAAGCAGCTGCCAGAGATAAAGCTGCTCAAAGATTCAAGACACATTTCCAAGGAAGGCCATTTGCCATTTTACCGCCTCGCCGTCCAAAGCCCAACCTTTTGAGGCCTTCAAAGAACAGGTGTGCGAGTGTTTTTAATCGTCTTGGATTCTCTAATTTTCTTTCATGATTCTGTTTCACTTCCCTTTCTTGCCTCCTTTTGTCTTTGCCCCACCCCTACTCTGGGTTTTATTTTAGATGTAAAAGGGGGAAAAACCAGCCCACTTCTTCCCTTCCCCACACTGCTTTGAAGTTGTATTTCTCCTCAGCAGAGCTTCTGTCCTTTCTGTTTTTATACTGGTGCCATGGGATCCTACCCCCTCAGGGCCAGCTGTAGGGCAAGTCTTGTCGTTATAGAGAGGACCGAAGGTCGCCACCAGCAAGCGCAGCTGCCCAACTGGCCCAAGACAGAGAAGGCTTCCTGGAGAGAAATTTGGACAACACACGAGGATCTTTTCTCTGCCCCCTCTGTGCTCATGCTTAGGCTCCTCACATCAGTGGTTCTCAACCACATTTGTATCTCAGCATTGCCTAGAAACACTTAAAAAAATACCTTAGTCCAGGTCAGGTGAACTGTGTCTCCATCTCCCCAGATGTTGTGTGGCCGGGTGAGAAACCACAGATTCCCATCCTGCTCATGGATGTCTGCCAGCACTGAGCTTACTCCCTTCCTTCCAAATTCACCCCAGGAGATTCCTCCGCCTGTTCTCAACCCAAATATTTCTGGGAGTCAGGAAATAAAGGAAGGAGTCCTTGGGAATGCAGTTTACTTTTAGTTTAGAATGCTATTTAGTTTTAGAAGTTGAGAGGGTCGACAAAGGAGGCGATGCTGGGGGCATCATGGGGACAGCTGGCAGTTTGTGGTTTTCCTTGCTCTCCTCTGGATGAGAACTACACACTTGGTGGGCCTAAAGCTACAACCTCTCTGAGAGCCTGGTATTACGAGGACTTGGGGGGTGGGACGCTTTAACTAGCAAGATTCTCATTCTTACAGCCAAACCCCTGAGACTGGGCTGCTAGGGTAGGCGATGGTGGGTGCTGAATGTGTTTGGAGGCCTTTTTTGACTCTTAATGACCCTCTAGGACAGGACAGGACTGCCCCATGGGGTTTCCTAGCCTGTAATCTTGACAGAATGCCCAATCTTTTATTCATGGAGCCACTGGGGAGTTCAAACCACAGATCTTTTGGTTAGCAGCCCAGTGCCTTAATCATTGTGCAACCGGGGTTCCTTAGTGGGGAAGGGACATTTGAGTAAGCGCTAGAGATTTGGGGGGCATAAGTGGGGGGAAGCACAACCCCAGCCAGCAGAGCACAGTCTAAAAATCAAGGAACAGCTAAACTGAAGGGGTTAGGTTCCAATAACAAATCGTATTTTATTTGCAGGTCAGAGCTTGAGAAGCACACAGCTGTGACGTAACACAGACCATTTCTGCCGATATGAGGTCCCCATAACACTGGCCAAAGAAAAGTACTCCCAGAACCCTAAAACACCACAGGCCTTTTGGGCTCTCTGGCTGCCCTCCACACAATGAGGCCCAAAAGGACACCCCTTCCTTTTTAGAATCCAGAGCTCAAAAAAGATCCCAGGCCCCCTGGTGGGCCCATACCACGCTTCTGGGCGGGTGCCCCTGCTGTTCGGCTTTTTCAGATGAACTCAAAGATTCTTGGCTACTTGCCTGCCTTCCTCTGGCACGTTGTTTACTGGAGCTGTCCTGCTCTCAATTTTTCTGTAGAGAGGGCCTCCCTGCCTCACCAATGTTTTTTCTTTCTCTCCCCAGATGGCCCAGAGTTTATGTGGGTAAGCATGTTCTTGCTGCCTGTTAAATAGGCTTTCAAAATCAGGCCCTTCCCCTGCAGCCCTGGGAACCCTCGTGTCTAGGCAGAGCAATAAGGGGACTGGATGGGAGGGTGTGAGAGTTTGCATTCTCTGGGTAGAGCTGTTCCTGGCACTGGGTTTTCCCTGGCACCATCCGGTGAATTGTGAGCGTCCAAAAATCAAGTCCTTGCTCTTGGAAAGAACCTTGAAAATATCGACAGCAGGACCAACCCAGATGTTTAAGGTGGGCGCGTTCTCGATGAAGAATCCAGGGAGACTTTCATTTGCTTATGCAATTAAAACCCTCTCCATGCACACAACTTAATGAAGTTCTGCTGCCTGGAATTTGGAGTATTTTTCTCCAAAAAGGATTTCAAGACAAAATGTGAGGATTCATCTCTCTTCCAGATAAACAACTGCCAGGGCTCCCTCTTTGTTGTGCCCCTCCCCCTAACACAGCTTGTGTGAGTTGGGACATCCAGCCCAACACGGGGGGGGGGGGGGGGGGCGGCCAAGAAGGGAACCTCTTAAAGCCAGCAGCACAGTATTGGCAAATGTGTATTTCTCAACTTCAAGGAAACTATTGAGAAGAAAATAAATCCATGCCACCTATTGCATTGGCACAATCCAACAGCCAGAAGAGGACTGATGTGAAATACCGAATGTGATGTAATTCCAAAGCTTGTCAGAGTGATCAATCACATAGCAAAGGAGGGGAATGGGAAAGCTCTCAAGGCAGAGCTTCCCAGTGCAGGAGGCTTCCCAGGGTAGGAAAGACCCAGCCAGGAAGGAACATTCCAGCCCCAGGCAGGGATTTCTTTAGAAAAACATGAAACATAAAAAGGGCTCCAGTTCTAAGTATCTCGTGTTATGGCACATAACAACAACAACATTTTTAGAAGAGTCATTCTTATCAAGACTACTTAGTAAGAATTAAAAAACAAATATACCTAAATAGTATACCTAGAAGACAGATGGCTAAGTACACTTTGGTGGATTTATTCATCATATTGAGTTCTTAAAATATTCTAAACAATTGCTAAAACCCAAACTAAACCAGTTATCATAAAGTAGACTCCTATACTTGGTAACCCTATAGGAAAGAGTGGAATTGCCCTATACGATTTCCAAGGTTGGTGGCTTAGTGGTTGTTGTTGTTGTTATGTGCCGTCGAGTCCTTTGCGACTCATAGCGACGCTATGCACAACAGCCCTAAACCCTGCACTATCCTGCGCCAACCGCACTGCCTCTGACACACCCATCCCGATTACCCCAGTCACCGAATCA